>NC_024802.2:13388954-13688954 GCF_000309985.2 Brassica rapa
GTTCCGATGGGTTTGATTGGTCCGGGAGAGGAGTCAGACTCAACGGCTTTTGGTTTTTCAGAGGTGGATTTTCCGTAGGAACTCATTGCAACAAAGCTTAATCGAAATAAGACTTGGATCAAGAGTTGTATAAAAAAAATCCGAAGGAGAAAAGGCGGATTAAGAGATTTATAAACAAAATCTGGAGGAGAAAAGCAAAACGAATCCATAAATGAGTGTAAAGAGAAAACGAAGTGGAGGATGTATTGATTGTTTAGGGGGCAGATCGCGAAACGGATCGAAGAAGAGGAAGAGCAAAGGGATGAAGAATCGACAAAGGGGATCAAAAATCATCTCGGGTATTAGGGTCTGAGAAATGCGAAAGAGAGGATCGAAATAGTGTGGTCGTGACTTTTTATTATGTGTTGGGCTTGAGGCCCATTCGTATCAAGTATGTTTTGTTTTAAAATAAACACGGTAAGCCCAACAGAGGCAACACACAATGACATGGCAAAAATGGTATATCCGATTGGTTGATTAAAATGGCTTACGTGGACAGCCTAGTTGAGGAGGATATCCCCCTTTTATTACTTATCTGATTGGCCCATTTATATGATCTATATAATTTTTTAAATAGGTAAGATGTTTTGTATATTTGTGTAAAGCCCAATTCAATAAGATAATATGTTTGATTTAAATTAGGCATGCGGGTTCGGGTAGTTCGGAATTAGGATATAGTTTGATTCGACCAAAATCTGGCCAAATTAAACTGAAATTTTTTTGGTTCGGTTTGGTATTCAGGTAGTTTGGTTTTAAAAATTTTTACCGAAACTAACCAAAGTTTTTTAGTTTCGATTATATTTCAGTTAAAATTTGGTTAACTTCAGGTAATTTTACTGAAACAAAGCAATTACTGAACCGAGAACCAAATGTTTTTTTAAACCTCTTGAATGGAACCGAGCTTCTCACCAAAATTTCAGTTTGGTTCGGTTCAACATCTCAGGCCTCATTTAAATAGTAACTAAACTTATGTTTTAATTATATAAATAACTGATACCTTCAAATTAGTGTCATAAAATGCCAATTTACTAAATTCATTATTTTTATTACTTATAAATTTTGATAAGATATTTAAATAATATATGAGTTACATACAAAACAATTTTCAAGTTAATTGATCTTTCAAAATCATCTAATAATCAAACGCAAATCCAAATAAGTACTACTAAATATATAATAAGAACCTACAAATATATATTGTGACAGTTTGAAACGATTAATTAAATGACAAACATCTAAACTATAACATTATTGTGTTTACAAAGTCATGTAAACATTTTAAGAGATGGTTGATGTACATATATTTGCACTAGTATTATAAAAATAAGAATATATATATAAATATGCAAACGAATACCCACGGGGTTGCGCGGGTTAAAATCTAGTTTTAAATTACAAAACAAATTTTACTAATGATATGTTTATGTATTTTATGGAGTAGTAGTGAGATTTTGGGCTTTAATATATCTATCCCTAATTCTAGTGTTTAAATATAATAGATTTTAACAGAACAAGAATATGTAATATAATTTTATCCATCACAACCTAAAAGCTTAGATTTGGTTATTTATAATTTTGCATAAGCTTTTTATTAAATATATTTCAAATAATACTATCATAAAATTTATAAAATGTTGTATGACACAAGTTCACAACATCTACTAAAATTTAAAATATAAAAACCAAAATACTATAATTTAAAGTATTTTGTAAAATAAATACAAATAGATCGAGGAAATTGGAACACATATACATAACAGAAAAAATAAGTTTATACACATAATAATAAATATGCTAGAATATTATGTATATTTTATATAATTTTACATTTCTTACCCTTAATCAACTTCAGCTGTTTGATCATCCATGCATCTTTCATCTTCTTCTTGCCTTTTTTCTTCTTTTCTCCTTCTCAATTTATTTGATATATATATCTTTTGGATCAAATATATTTCAACCAAATATTTATCTCGGTAAAAACAAACATATTTTTTACATATTTCATAATTTGAAAAAGTGTAATCTGATTTTTTAAAACGTAAATTTCCAGGATGTACATATTGGAAATCAAAATTCACTGAATACCCATGTAATAATAATGAAGAGCGATATGACATTTTGTCATCAGATTTAACCACTTTCACTTTTGTTGCACAATAAATCATAGTTACACTAATATATGTTATAGTATAGATTCAAAAGTTTCAAATTTAAAATTATCTCTCTCACGTGGGAAAAGTGTTGTGATTTTGGAGAGACTGTTAGCCGCCACAGTGTATTACGTAACGTTTAGAAACGTTGTTACTAGTAATCACAAAAATAATTCAACAACCATGTCAATGTCACTTATGTTATTTTGTTATTTTGTCTGCAACTCTTTCAATCTAATCTTCTTGTATAAATATATTAGATGATTAACTGCTCTTATGAATGGAGTAATTTATATACTAATGTTTATTCATTATATAGTTTTAACATTTTGTAACATTACAATTTTTATTGATTGTAAAATGGCGAATACAAATGTTGGTATCTTAAATGCATCATTGTTGTTGAAGAGGTAACGCTAATACAACTCATTTAATTATTTTTAAGACTTCATATGCACTAAACAAAATTAAGTTTTACGGCTGACACAAATCACAAAAACCAGATAGGCAACATCGATTGTAAAATGACGAAAAAGATTAGGTTTTGTGCTCTCGATTTGTTTACTATTGACTCTCCATAAGTGATTTCATTTGCTACATTTATAAAATTGTGCTTTCATTTTGTTTCACCAATATGAGTTTTGTTTTTTTTTTCTTAACTTCTTCATTGAATTCGGTGAATTACATAAGTTTTAATTTAAAAAGATGGACATCTGTAAAAATTATTTTTAATCCATGTAAATATCTAAGAATCAAAAAATTTGAAGAAAATCACCGGCAAACTCTATTCACGGGTTAATGTTCAAATCTAATATATCAAGCTGTTATAAAATATAAGTGATGACTCAAAATATAAATATTTGTTTAGTATATATTCACATGTTCAATCTAAAAATCATATAATTCTAAACCAACAAAACATATTACTTATTTGAGGTTTAGATACTTAAGAATATACCGATAAAAAATACTTTACCATTCTTGCATATGTAAACTTGTATAAAATAAGAGATATTTGATTTATTAAATGATAAATCAGAAAACTTATAATAAATAGTTCAAATCTTTTATTCTTACAATTATAATAATTAGATAAGGTATAAGGGAGAAACAAATATTAGACGAATGATCAAATCTCTCATTCTTCGAACAAACTCAAAATAAAGTGATTAGAATCTTGTGACAAAATGAGAAAATGAGTTTTTGTAGTTACGGCGGGAAAACTAGTTTTGTGGTTTTGGTGGAAAACACGTTTTTACGATTTAGGCACAAAAACATATTTTTGCGGGAAAACGAGTTTTGCAGTTTTGGCAGGAAAACTCGTTTTGTAGTTTTGGCGGGAAAACATGTTTTGGCGGAAAACGAGTTTTTGCAGTTTAGGCGGAAAACGCAGTTTTGTGGTTTTGGCAGAAAACGCGGTTTTTCGGTTTTGGTAGGAAACGCGGTTTTGCGGGAAAACTGATTTTTACAGCCGGAAAATGCGTTTTTGCGGTTTAGGCGGAAAAATGTTTTTTTTGCGGTTTTGGCGGGAAAACACGTTTTTTGCGGTTTTGGTGAGAAAACGCACGCGTTTTTACGGAAAAACTAGTTTTTCAGTTTTGGCGGGAAATTGTGTTTTGTGGTTTTGGCGGGAAAATGCGTTTTTGCGATTTTGACGGGAAACATGTTTTTGCGGGAAAACGAGTTTTTTGCGGTTTTGGCGGTAAATCACATTTTTGCGGTTTAGGCGGAAAATGCGTTTTTTGTTTTGGGGGGGGGGAATGCGTTTTTGGCGGAAAAATGTGTGTTTGCGGTTTTGGCGGGAAAACGCGTTTTTCGGTTTTGGCGGGAAAACACATTTTTGTGGTTTTGGCGGAAAAACTCTTTTTTTTTTTGCGATTTTGGCGGAAAAACGTGTTTTGCGGTTTTGAAATTGAATCGTGGCCTTGGATGAGAATTTTGTTTACTAATGTTTTTTTTAATTGAAATCTAAATGGGTCAGAATTGACTCAACCCAATAGACCTATTTAACTTGTTAACCCATTAACCTGTTAATCCATTAACCTGTTAATCCGTTAACCTATTGGATAAAAAATAAACAGTTCATTTGGGTTAATGGGTCATCTTAGATTGGGTGAACCCATGGGTCATGACCCATTTTGACACCCCTAATCTTATCATGATATTTCATTAAGTTTTTTTGGAATAAAAAACAAGACAAAAATATTTAATATGAATGAAATAATATATATATATATATATATATATATAGTGCTTCCAATATTGAAAATAACTTCAATTTAAAAAAAGTGTATTTCTGGGATTGACACATGATCAAATAATATATTAGAAAGCATCTATTAAAAAAATAATTTATATACATAAAAATATATACATTAGAATACACACATAAATCAAAACAAATACCTTTTATTTATTTACAATCATGTTTTTGGTAAATAAATAAAACAATCATTTTATTTACTTTATATGATATATAATTATTATTTTTGTGATATTGACATAGATATATATATAGTATTTTCAATATAAATATTTATCATTGGCACTTCCTACTCATATGATTTTATTAATATTTGTATATTTGTTGTAACAAAAATTAAAACCTTTAATCAAACAAAACTTTATCTGAGATTTATCAATACAAATTTCAAAATTAAAATATTAAGATCTCACAATTTTTCAATGCAATTTTTAAATTTAACATATTTTTATATAGTATATAATTTAATTTAAACGATATTAATATATATATATATATTAATGAGACTTCATATTCATACGATTTATGATCATTTTTATCTTGCTTGAATAGAAAAAAATTAAACCATTGATCACAAAATTTTCAGTGTGAGATTTTTACAATTTTTAGTAATTTGTAGTCGTTTTATAAAATTTAAAATATAACATATAAAAAAAATCTAATTTTTAATTATATAGTTAATGTGATTGTTTATTTTCTTTTAATAGTATAAAATTAAACAAAAAAAAAGAGAATATACAAAAATTGTTATCAAATATGTATTATTCATAATCATTAATTATCACATATATGTTAACCATATTAAGTAGTTCTGTAGCTTTTATTTAAAAAATAAATTAAGAATATTTTTTTGTACACTAACCAGTTTGATAGTTAGTTTAATAAAAGATTTGAAGAATCGGTGATGTCATGCAGGGCCGGCTTGCAAGGGGGGACAAGCGGTGCGACCGCCCCGGGTCCGAGCCCGTGTCCCCACGTGTAATGATAAATAAGGGACCCAATTTTTTATAAATTTATATTTTTATATATAAAAAAATTATAAATATAATAAATAAAATTGAAAAGGGCCCAAAATTATTTGATATGTATATAGTTTTATTTTCATTACAAAATATACAAAATATTATTGATTAAATTTTAAAAATATTTTAAACATTATCTTTATATAAATTTTAAAGAGTAAAAAAAATTTTTTTGCCCTAGGGCCCCTATCACTGTTGAGCCGGCCCTGATGTCATGTACTCGATTCTTCTCTGATATATTAATAAAAAGTATAATATATATATATTTACATGAACCAATCTTCCATCAAAATTCTTCTCTGATACAGGATCTCTAGTTTCTAAATTTTGACCCTATACGTAATACGTGTAGTGTCGTACTCATATCTCTCTAGCTCTCTCTTCTACGTTTATGGCAGCGTTAGAGACTGTAGGGCAGTGACAATTCCACCACTTGCGTGTGTAAGCGGAGATAGAATCTTAAAGGGATCTTAAAAGTATCTCCCTTTCTTCTTACCCATCTCTCTCTCTATTAATGTTTGGGACTCTCGCTTCCGGAGAACTCGAAACCGCCAGATTGAGGCGTGATTTAGGGTTTTCATGCGGTGGTATAAGAATGGAAGGCGAGCAGACGCAGAAACTCGTTGTGGGGTATGCTCTGACTCCCAAGAAGAAAAAGAGTTTCTTGCAGCCCAAGCTTGAAGTCCTGGCTAGGTAACCAAACATAACACTAATGTTACATACATAGTTTTCAAAATTGTGTTACAATCTTCGATGTGTTTTCTTGTCCTGAGACGAATGTTCGTTTGATTGGCGTATAATACTGAACCGACAATGTGTTTTCTACTTTTAAAAGGATATTTAGGACTTTGACATTTTCACTAGATTTGGTTCTTGTTTCCTTACTCCTGTTTTGGTATAGCTATTGTTTGTTTGCATGATTCTATTGTGGAGGACCATAGCCACTAGCAATTGTCTTGTCATGTGCCATGTTTTTGTCTTTAGCTTGCTTAGACTTACACTAGTATACTTGTGGTATCAGGAACCTTGTTTCTATGGGAATATTCCTTCTTTTTATCCTTTTGGATTAGTCTCTGTTGGAGTTTGACTTTACCCTCCTTTAAAAAAATGCACTTGATATTTTTCCTTTTCTGTGGCTTGGAAATCTTCTTCACCCACATGGGTTGTTTTAGTTAGAACAATGACTAACTCTTACTTAAGATTATCTCAAACAAGGATTCTATAGTTCAACCACATCCCACATGGGTGTTTTAGTTAAAACAATGACTGGTTCTAATTAAAAAATATCATGTTAAAGAATCTCTCAAACAAGGATTTTATAGTTCAGGGATAAATCTTTCTTAGTGAGTCGGTTTGACGTCTGGTCTAGTACTTTTGCTTCTTTCTAATCACCCCATAGCTTTCAGGCTTTTTTCTTTTTACAGCAGAGTTTTTGAACAAGTGTTAACAGTACTACTTTTGTGTGTCTATTTTAGGAGAAAAGGCATTTGCTTTGTCCCCATTGATTTGAACCGTCCACTTTCTGAACAAGGGCCATTTGATGTCGTTTTGCATAAGGTTTGTGAGAATTATAAGAATGCTTTCAACTGAACCTTTTTAAATATGTATTTCTGCTAAAAATCTTATGATTTATGATTCTGCATTTGCAGTTGCTAGGAAAAGAGTGGCAAGATGTTATTGAGGTTAGTGGCTGCCTTTTGGTTTGAGAGTATTTTCCATGTAATGAGACTAGTGTGGGAAACACAATATCTTGTTTGACAATCTCATGTTTGTAGGATTACCAGCAAAAACACCCGGAAGTGACTGTGCTTGATCCTCCAGGTGCAATACAACGTATACATAATCGACAATCGATGCTTGAGGGTTTGGCAGATTTGAACCTGTCTGATTGCAGTGGTAATCATTCACATTTGTTATTTATACATTAAGATCAACCACTTTTGTAAATTTCTCTATAAGTGATTTTGGTAAATCTTTGTAGGCAACATTTTTGTTCCAAAGCAAATGGTTGTCTTGAAAGATTCAGCATCTAGTGCTGATAGAGCCGTAGAAGCTGGTCTTAAATTTCCATTAGGTAGAAAAAATTTCAACATATATATTATTTCCAATAAACTTGGTCTAAACTTGATTCTTGTAACTTTGTTCCAGTTGCAAAGCCACTCTGGATCGATGGAACTGCAAAATCACATCAGTTGTTCTTAGCTTATGACAAGCGCTCGCTTGCAGAACTTGATCCACCTTTAGTCCTGCAAGAGTTTGTTAATCATGGTACTATTGTGTTTTACGTTACACTTTAGTATGCAATTGTCTCAAACTATAGTATGCATCCTAAATTCACTTTTTGGTGTCTCAAGGTGGAGTTATGTTCAAGGTTTTTGTGGTGGGTGATACTATAAAAGTTGTGAGACGATTCTCTCTACCGAATATTAGTAATTGTGAAAAAGCCAAAGTTGATGGCGTCTTCCAGTTCCCAAGGGTTTCATCTGCTGCTGCTTCAGCCGATAACGCTGACTTGGACCCTAGTGTTGCTGAGCTACCTCCAAAGCCTTTCCTAGAGGCCCTTGCAAAAGAGCTACGAATCTTATTGGTATATAAACTTGCTGCTTCTTCACATTTTTTTTGCCAATCAAGTCTGTTTTGTTTTAAGTTGTTGATGCTTTGTTTTGAATAGGGACTTCGGCTTTTCAACATAGACATGATCAGGGAACATGGGAGCAAGAACGTGTTTTATGTTATTGACATCAATTATTTTCCTGGTTTGTATTTGAAGCTTTTCTGTACGTAGTGTGAATATGATTTTGTCAGATAGATGAACTTATAGTCTTTGAAATTACATTTACAGGTTATGCAAAGATGCCAGATTATGAGCAAGTTTTTGTAGATTTCTTCCACGATATGGCGCAAGTCAAACAGAAGAAGAGACATTGTAAATGAAGAGCCTCTGAACTCATGCAAGGAGCTGTGAGAAAAGTATAATGACTAAACTAATGATGGATTTGTACAGAATTAGCTCTCATCCCTTTTGGAAGCTTTATGAGATGACAAGTTTTGATTAGTGATTCTGAGTATTTTTTCAACAACTCAAAACGTTTTAGAGAAGTTGCTAAGGATTCGAAAAAAAAAGGAAAAAAAAATTGCTATAGGATTCATTTTACCACAAAAAGTCATCCTCAATATTAGGCCTTACTCCTTAGCAATTGTCATTGAACCCGAAATCTGAACCAAACACTAGCAAGGAAACTTAAAGATTCAATCTGCAAAATATATATTATGTAAAATGGTATTTTGAATTACGAATATTATCCAAACTGGAAATGAATCCAAAAGATACTCAAAAAATTTGAAAAACCAAAAAAAAAAACTTGATCTAAAAATTGAAATTAGTATCCAAATAAATAGTGAAAACATAAATAAATATTTCAAATATTTAGTTTTATGTTTATTTTGACATGATCGAAATATTATTGACTGGAATCGAATGAGTTCAGATCCAGAATAGATATCTGGCATAGATAAATTTAGTTGAATCCAAATTATTATTAACCAAACATGATTCATACTTGAATGGGATGGGACATGACATACGAGGCAAAATCAGTATGGCCAACAGAATTTCGGTTAGTTACATAAACCAAACCAAACTAAACCAAATAAACCGGTTCAATCAAATTTGATTTCGTCAACTCTTACTCTCTTTCTAAAACGCAATCCTTAAACCTCTTCATCTCTTAGCTACTCCTCCCAGCAATGTCTCTCCTCCTCCGAACTCTCCCTCTCCGACCTTCCCTTTTCCTCTCCGCCACCGCCAACGCCGCCGTTCTCTTCCTCTTACCCAAACTGAGAAACCCACTTCCCCGAACCCGAAGAGCCTTCTCCAACTCCACCGCCGCAGCCACCTCCATCGACTCCGTAGTGAAACCGCCTCCTCCTCCTCTTCCTCCGTCGGTTCTCAGGTGGGTTTCTCGCACAGAGCTTTGCGGTGAGTTATCAGCCGAAGACGTTGGAAAAAGAGTCCACCTTTGCGGGTGGGTCGCCCTCCACCGAGTCCACGGAGGTCTCACTTTCCTTAACCTTAGAGATCATTCCGGCATTGTCCAGGTCTTCCATCTCAACTAAAGTCTTCAACTTTGTATATTAGTATTTAGAAAGTTTCTTCTTACCAATGCACTTAAGTTGTGTTCGATTCTATTCATTTTGGGACTTTATGTTTTGTTAATGTTCGAAAGTTTTATAATTATTAGGTTAGGACGCTTCCTGATGAGTTTCCTGAGGCGCATGGCTTGATCAATGACATGAGGCTTGAGTACGTTGTTTCAGTGGAAGGTACTGTTCGTGCTAGACCAAATGAGTCCATCAACAAGAAAATGAAAACAGGAGTTGTTGAGGTATATGCTTTATCTTCTCTCATTCATGTTTATATATGTTTTGGTCTTTCTGAAAGTTAGTAGGTTGTTGCATTAGGTAGTTGCAGAGCATGTTGAAATATTGAATCCTGTGAGGTCAAAGCTTCCCTTCCTCGTTACTACTTCTGACGAGACAAAAGATTCGATTAAAGAAGATATTCGCTTAAGGTGAAATATTAGCTATCTTTCATGGTTGGTCTTTTTTTTTTGCTTTGAAGCTCCAAGTGCTTAAATGATGCTTTTGGATTTTGTTTGTTTATTGGTAGGTTTCGATGTCTTGATTTACGCCGTCAGTAGATGACGAATAATATTGTTCTTCGCCATAATGTGGTAAAACTGATTAGGAGGTATCTAGAAGACTTGCATGGGTTTATTGAGGTACTTCCTTCTCCTTTTGAAAGAGGGTCTGCACAGTTCTTTTGGTCTTACCTAGTTTTTGTTTTTCATCTTGGTTTGTTGTTTGTGTTAGATTGAAACTCCAATACTCTCTAGATCAACTCCAGAAGGCGCTCGAGATTATTTGGTTCCCTCAAGAATTCAGGTGCATTTGTACTTCTTTTTATCTTGATTTAATCATAGTTTATAGATCTGATTTTATCAAATGTCTGTTTCGAAGTCAGGAACATTTTATGCTTTGCCACAAAGTCCTCAGCTCTTCAAACAAATGTTAATGGTCTCTGGGTTTGACAAGTATTACCAGATAGCAAGGTATGTATGAATATGATCTTTGGCTCTAAAGCATGGTCTAGAATAAGACTCCCTAGCATACGTGGCGCATCATGCAAATGATTTTTCTTTGGTACTTATCAGATGTTTTAGAGATGAAGATCTAAGAGCTGATAGGCAACCTGAATTCACTCAGCTTGATATGGAAATGGCTTTCATGCCTATGGAGGACATGCTCAAGCTGAATGAGGATCTTATTCGTAAGGTAAGGGCTCCATTGAGCTATGTTGATGATGTTTTAATCTTGTTACTTCGTAATGTGTTTTGCGTCCTGTAATTCTGTTCCTCATTTTCTTCGTGAATCTCTTCACTTTAGTGATATTTTGGTGAACTCCAGCACTTTTTTATTATTTGAAACTTCTTGTGCAGGTCTTTGCAGAGATCAAAGGTATACAGCTACCTGATCCATTCCCAAGACTGACGTATGCTGATGCAATGGATCGATATGGTTCAGATAGACCAGATACAAGATTTGATCTTGAGTTGAAAGACGTAATATTATCTCTGCATCTTGGTTATTTAGCTAACTGTTACAAAGAAGTATATAAATATCTCTTTGCCTGCTTTTGTTTCCTGCAAGGACATAATTGCTTATGCTGGTTTTTAGCTTGACTTAGGTAGTGCGTTAGAGAGCTATTTTCCATATTTTGTACAGAAGCTGTGAAGTCTATTTTAATGTTTAAACTCCCAAGTTTTTGAAATTGCAGGTGTCAAATGCTTTCACAGGATCGTCCTTCAGGGTTTTCACGGAGACCCTTGAAAGCGGTGGAATCATTAAAGTACTATGTGTGCCTTTGGGTGCTAAAAAATATTCAAACTCAGCTCTCAAAAAAGGAGATGTTTACAATGAAGCAATGAAATCTGGAGCAAAGGGTCTACCGTTCTTGAAGGTCCTGGATAATGGTAAATAGATATATCATGCCTACTGCTATATCTCTGTCATTCTTTTATAGTAACATTCAGCGCTGATTAGGTCCAAACTTCTGATGCAGGCGAGGTGGAGGGAATTGCAGCATTAGTGTCTAGTTTAGACTCTGAGGGTAAAGCAAACATTGTGAGACAATGTGGAGCAAAGCCTGGTGATCTTATTTTATTTGGAGTGGGTCCTGTTACTTCTGTTAATAAGACCCTAGACAGGTTAAGACTTTTTGTTGCCCATGACATGGATTTGATTGACCATGTAAGTTCCTCAATTGGCTAGTCACTTCTTTTTTTTCCCTCTTAATGATAGTTTATCAGATTAATGACATATCATGTTTATTATATAGTCCAAGCACTCCATTCTGTGGGTAACAGACTTCCCAATGTTCGAGTGGAATGAACCAGAGCAGAGGCTTGAGGTCTGTGAGTTCTTAATCTGATTTCTTCCATGAGATGAGATTAATGGCCAAATATGTTGTTTGCTAATATGAAATTACCTTTTCTCTTCAGGCATTACATCATCCATTCACAGCTCCTAGGCCTGAAGATATAGATGACTTACCTTCTGCAAGAGCTCTCGCTTATGACATGGTCTACAATGGGGTCGAGGTAAACAAAACAGCTTGGCCATTTACTTTTTTATGAAACAATGGTTTGGGAGATTTCTTTGATACGCTGTCTTAATTTATAATAGATTGGTGGAGGAAGTTTAAGGATATATAAGCGGGATGTCCAAGAAAAGGTTTTGGAGATCATTGGCATCTCAGCTGAAGAAGTGAGACTCATTTTCTAAATTGACATCTACAGATTGTAAGCCTTGTCTCATGTTTTCTTTTCCCTGCAAACAGGCTGAAGCGAAGTTTGGCTATCTTCTGGAGGCTCTTGACATGGGTGCTCCTCCTCATGGTATGTAAATTTACACAGGCTTCATTGATTCAACGTGTCCTTTCATGTGTCGGGATATTTAACGTACACCATAATCAACCCGTCACTTTCTGCCTTGGATCTTTAAGGAAAAATGGGATTAAATTTGTCTGACACTTTGTTCAATAACTTGATGGCACTCTTGTGATGATGCTGTTGCTGAAGAAGATTGTTCAAGCATGGTTGATGAAGCATTAGTATTTGATATGTTATTTCAGGTGGAATTGCTTATGGATTGGATAGGATGGTGATGATGCTGGGAGGTGCGAGTTCCATAAGGGATGTAATAGCTTTCCCAAAGACAACCACAGCGCAATGTGCCTTAACCAGAACTCCCTCTGAAGTCGATCCAAAGCAGCTCCAAGATCTCTCCATCCGCACCAAATAATAGCTCTGAGAAGATGATCAAGTAGAGATGTGGTAATAATAGTATATCGGAGGCAAACCTCTTGTCCACATCTTCTATATATCCTTAACACCATTGGTTATTGATTTTACAGAAATTTGTATGGATATTAGTATATTACTTTTTGAAACGATATTTGAAGAGTTCCCACTTGAACATAAAAGATAAAAAAATTACCCACAATAAATTTTTTGAGTTGCTGATTATTGATGTATCTTATCTATACTACAACACGTGGATCTTGTTCAGATATTCATGTCTTCCTACGGGTGGAGAGAGAGGGAAAACTGACTGAGCTTCGATAAATCTACAGAGAGAGTTTATAATAAGGGAACAAAGAGGGCAAACTTTGGAGAAAAGAAAGAGTGCAAAGGACATTGGCAAGGCCCAGACAGAAGAGGGTCAAGTAGGAGTGGGCGTTCGGGTACCCGTTCGGGTTCGGATCGGGTATTTCGGATTTTCGGGTATTTCGGTATAGAGGTGTAGAACCCGTTCGGGTATTTCTGTATTTCGGGTCGGGTTCGGGTATTTTTAGTTCGGATTCGGTTATTTCGGATCGGCTTCGGATATTTAGATTTTGAAAAAAAAAAAAAAAAAATTTATTTCTCAAGTTTTTTGTATTTAAAAATTTAACTTTCAGTTAACTAAGTTTTTATTTATAATAGATTGAACGATTAATAGATTTGTACATAACATTTTAAAACTAAAAAGGCATTAATTTAGTTATTTTTTTTTAATTTTGGATGTAACTTTTTGTTAATTTTTGAAATAAAAAACTTGACATGCATTTTTTAAGTGAGTAGCAAATCATTTTTTCCGTAATTGTATGTACATCATATGAACTTAAAGTATGTGTAGTATCAATATAAATATTTTATATAAAATGAGAGATATAAACTAGAAATATAAGGTTAATTATACATGTGTTCGGTTATCTTCGGATATCCATTCGGGTTCGGGTATTACCCGTTCAGATTCGGGTATCCAATCTCTCCTTATTCAATACTCGTTCGGGTATTTTGCTATTTCGGTTCGGATTTCGGTTCGGGCTTTTCGGATCGGGTTCAGGTGCCACTTCGGATATCGGGTAAAGTGCCCACCCCTAAGGTCAAGCGAAGACTACTCCCTCATTTTATTATTTATTTATTGGGGAATTAATTTACAATTATTGACAAAATTTTATATAAATATTTGCTGTGATAATTATGTAATCTTTTGAAATATCCTCAATTATCAGAACTCATTCTAAATTTGTAATCGTGAAACTGAAAATAATTTTGGAAAAAAAAACATGTCATTTTTTTGTTTGGAATGGTGAATCCTCTATGTAGATGTAGTACGTAGATATTGTTCCTGGTTATAATAGCACAACCTTGTATGTCTTGAAAAAGGATTTATAACAAAAATATACATTTCCAAACAAAAAAAATCTTTAGATGACAAAACCTAAAATTAAATAGAACTATAAAGGCATGATCACTGATAAAAGAAATATTTTAATATAATATAATATTAATAAATAATAACGAATAATTATATTAAAATAAGTAGGTTAATTTTAAACTGAAAGAAAATTTGTACAATTACAGAATGGAAGTTTCTAGCAAAATTTTAAAGTATCTAAATTAAAACCCGTTTTTCATATTTCTCTTACTTTTTTTTCAGAAAGTAATTCCACGAAATCCAATGAGAAACTTCCGTTATTAGTATCCTTAGATATTCAATTAATCTGATTAAGATGCTTTGTAAGAGAATGATTTCAGCATTGAAAACTTAATATGTGTATGAGTCATTCTTGAAGTGGTCAAAGTGGACTAGACAATGGATCAAGACCACAACAGTCTAAGAAATATATTTGTTGATTGAGCAGGTAGTAGTACACATTTGATATATCGTCTTATTTGTGCTCTTTTTTTTTAGGGTCAACCTGCTCTCTTTTTTTAATA
Source organism: Brassica rapa (assembly GCF_000309985.2). Lineage (NCBI taxonomy): Eukaryota > Viridiplantae > Streptophyta > Magnoliopsida > Brassicales > Brassicaceae > Brassica > Brassica rapa. Next base: position 13,403,755 of record NC_024802.2, read on the forward strand.
AAACATATGTATTTTCTAATTCCAATTAATGAGACCAAACTTTTATTTTTGGTTCAAAGATAGGAGAATTTTCTATAACTTACACAAAATCAAAACATAGGAAAATTAGTTGATGTCCCACACCATGTGCAGACTAATATATTTATATATCTAATAATTTTTAATTCTAATATTTATTTTTAATAATTTCGATACAAATTTAGATTAATATTAAAATTATAAAACTTCAATATTCATACTGGTAATCAATGTGTTAAATTACCTTCTTTTGTTTCATATTTTTATTTATGGGATGTGGATTTTGGATCAAAAATATTTTCTATAGTAATAATCAAATTAGGAAACTTGGATTTGAAATTAAATACTTATTGTATTTGGACTGAATGTATTATAATTAATTATAACCTATAAAATGTTAACAAAATAACAATAGCCTAGAAGTATTCAATCCGGTAAAACTGAACCATTTAAAACCGAACCAAAATGAAGTAAATAGTTTTGATTTGGTAGTATCAAATAAACCAAATGCGTGTTATTTTGAAAACTCTAGTATATGGACATGGTTTAGGATATTAACCCATCCAACCGAATAAACCGATTAATTAAAATATATTAGTATATTTATATATAAATTTATAATAATCTGTATTTTGAACAATATTTTCAATAAAAAACAGAAAATTGGCTATAATAATAGTCATTAAAACCATAAACTAAATATAAGATTAACATAATTATGATACTATATGTAGATACTATTAATATCAATTGTTAATATATATTTAATTAAATGTTTTAAATATCATAATAATTATATATTAGAATTTTAAAAATAATAGTATATATATAGGTAGAATAGGTTAATATTTATTAATTATCTTAAAATATTATGATAAATTTATATATTAAAATAAAAAAATTAAATAATATTATAAGTTAAACTAATGACTTATCCTAAAATCACGGAGAATATGACAACTAAACAAATTCACTAAGATCATGGAAAATATGATAAGGAAGTAAATTCACTTATCAAATAATAGTATAGATTTCTCATTGTGTCACGTTTTCAATTGACTATAACTTACACAATTTCAAAACTTCGGAGAATTTTAACTTTATCCTAAGTTAGCTGCCAATTTTCAAATTTACTTTTGTTTGAAAGATAGCTATTTTCATATATACCTTAAATCTGTGATAATATTAAAATAACTTTCCTAAAACATTTATAAATATTAAATAATAATTTATAAAAGTTAATAAACCCAATCACACCTTTAAATACTAAAAATCCTAAACACAAATGTTAGAGTATTTGATTAAAATTTTTTTTTGAGAAGTGGTAATCGGCATATTTTAATCAATTTCTCTCAAAACATTGTGAAATGTATGCACGTTATCTATGCTTTTAGACAGGTCCGGCTCTGGCCCAGTGCTGGAGGTGCATTTGCACAGGGTCCATTTTTTTTAACTTTTTTCAGCTTAGTTTAGGATCCTGTTAAAAAAAAATTTTGTATAAAGAAATAGGTGTCAAAATTTGTGTAGTACATGACCTATTTTATGTTTGAGACGGGCTTGGTTTTAGATGTGCAAAAGGTGATATATATGTTTTTTTTTTTTAACTGAGGTGATATATATGTTCGTAGAGCTGACAGTGATGACTATCTAGGACAGCTAGGGGGGATGGAACAATATTTCTAAAATTATTAGTTTTGGCTGTGGATTATATATTTTAGAGTAAAAAACTTGTATTTTTGGTTCAAAGATCGATTTCTTCCATCAATCGCCTAGTTCTCGATAACCAAGGTGATGAAATAATAGCTAGTTCAGAATTATGTATTTCTAGAAAAAAAAACAGCAAAATGAAAACGGTACATCGATCTATATTAGAAAACATATTATAGAGAAAATAAAAATTAAGCTAAACGTTTGGAAACTCTTTAAAAAGGATTCAACTAATGGTTTGGAAACGCTTTCATCAAAATGCAGCTAACGATTTTGAAATTCTTGGCATATTATCACAACTGAAAAAAAGGAGACTTGTACATACTACATAGCAAACAAAGCAAGTGCATGCCGTAGCATTGCAGTTTTCTTATTCCATTATAGAAACACACGCATAAATATGGTACAAAAGACGACCGGACCAAACAAACCAATCATTATTAGCTTATATATGAACAGCATAGAAACAAACAATAAACACATAGACTTGGAAACATATTCAAAGGAGGGGGGATCATAGGTTATTTCCTTTTAGTAAGGCCACTGGCCAACAATGTTACCGGGAGGATCATAGTTGCAAGTAATATAGGTTCCACCACTGATGCAGCTCACTTTTGCACATCCCAACTTAACCGAGTTTCTCCAAACAACCTGAGTATAGCTTAAGCACTTTGTTAACGGATCAGCACATGTGTTGGAATTATAATCGTAGTCAGATTTCTGGTTAACCCACGCTTCAACTGCTTCAGCGGCTGACATGCTAGCACTATTCCAAGCGAGATTCTCGCCATAGGGCCCTGGCTCGCCATTGGGCCCCTCCGAGTTTTTCAAAGCGCAGTCGCCTCTACGCTGGTTCGCATAGGTAGTGGCATAAAGAGCCACCCGAACGTCCCACGTTAAAGGACCCACCCCAACCGCAGCTCGTGCTTCGTTGTGAGCTGCCAAAAAGTCTTCTGGTCTGTCTTGGGATTTTATGGGAGCAATAAAAACGAGGAAAATGGTCGTGGCCAAGATTAGGTTTCGAGATTGGATAAAGATTTTCATCTTTTTTTTGTTTTGAACGTTTAGAGTTTTTAAGTTTTGGTGCTTCTTAAAAGTGAGGATTATAACCAAGTTATATAGTAGGTGGCAGGGAAACTTGTGAAATGTTCTTTTACTTTCCGAAGCTATCACTTGTGAAATTTATATTGTTAAATAGTTAGAAAAACAAAAAAAAAATAGTTAGAACTTAGAAAAGAATGCGTCTTCGGTCATATAGTTGGCCAGTTCATTAAGAATTATATTCCTAGAATTTAAATTTCTCTTAAATTTGTTGTCTTAATTATTTGAAGTACGAGGATGACCTTATGAAACATTTTAATGACTTGTTTGTCGTATAAACAATATGTATGGAACAATATATATGTATATATATGGAACAAGTATAACTTGAGATGATTTTCTTGTGTGTTTGTGATTAATGCTTTTAGAAAGTTTACAATTTTATTTTAGCAAAAAAAAAAAAGTTTACAATTTTACATGTATATAAATGATAGTTTATGGTTTGCGTCAACTTTTCAATTGACTAGAAGTTTTTCCAAACACTATGAACTGATGTACGCAAGATATTTAGGGTTTTAGACAATTTCTAATGTATTCCCTTAATTTTTTTCGTTTAAAATAGAGTAATTATAAAATAGAGATGTGTTTCTTTTAACGTATTTTTATCTCTTAAAATAAATATTTTTAAAAGTTTATTTTATTTTATAATAAGTTCCTTTTATTTAGTGAAATTTGAAAATTAACCTTATGTACTTTAACTTTTGCAATTCTTTTATAAAATTTTGATTTTGTTTAAACTAAATTTTAAAGACTATTATGTAAACAAAAGTGTGATTTTATTTTACAAAAAAAAAAACTGCATTTCTCTACAAAATATTTGTTTTAGCTAAAACTATGAAAGTTTGAAAGTTGAGGAACAACTGTGAAAATGAAATAGTATGATTCTATAATAAAAGAATGTTATTTTTGTCTTTATATTTATAGAAAATAGCAATTTTAAAACAAAGATGAGTTAAAACATATTATTATAATATATAAAAGTAAAAGTATCAATGAGTTGAAAATATTTTTAGATGCGCAAAAAAAAGAATATTTTATAGAGATGACCCTTAAATTTTAGGGACTATAAAAATTAGTTTGGCCACCTTTTAAGAAAAACGCAAAAAAGATTAATCTAAAGTGGACTCATGTGGAAGCACCGTGGCTTAGTGGTCAAGGTTTAAAGGCTTCTACACCCAGGTCTGGGGTTCAAATCCCAAGCAATGCAATTTCTACAGAAAGAGTTCTGGGTTTCAATTCTCGGAGAAGGCGAATTATGCAGAAAATTAGAGAAACTGCTTACAAGAGATTTTCAGCATGGTGCAAGGAGTACCGTCAGGAATGGATCTCATAGGGCTACTCAGGGTGATGCAGTCAGGCGTGAATCCTCATAAGGTAGGTAAAATTGTCGACTGTAATATCGTCTATGTAATATTTCCCATAATTTGTAATAGCATAATTAACCAGACAAAAAAAAAAAAGTGGACTCATGAAGAATCGAAACTGAACAAGGGTTTAAAAGACAATTTTAGGCTCCGAATGGTAATTGCGGTTTGAGCGGTGCGGAACAAGCAGTTTAACTGCGGTGCGGTTTTAATAGGTATAAAAACGTATAGATATATGGTATATGTAAAGATTTTTGTTATTATTAACTGCGGTACAGAGCGGGACGGTTCGTAACATTCGAAGTATTAGTACTGTGCGAACAAAAACTAAACTTATTAGAGTGCCAGACATGTGCTTCCTTGGTTTGGTCAAAAGGCCGGCTTCGTGTAGAGCTGATAGTGATGACTATATCGGACAGCTAAAGGTGATGGAACACAATCTATAAAATTATTAGTTTCAACTGTGGATTACATATTTTAAGAAAAAAGACTGACTTGTATTTTTGGTTCAACGACCATTTCTTTCATTAATCACCTAATTTTCTGATAGCTAAGGTGTGATGAAATAATATTCGAACAAATTTCATTAACAACACTAAAAAGGTTTTATCACATAATGAAAAATAATAGCAATCATTTAACAATAAAAGATTAAATTGCCCTAAACTTTAAATCAATACTCTTAAGTTCTTAACCCTTACTCCTTAAACACTAAATCCTTTTTTTTTTTGATCAACAAACACTAAATCCTAAATCATAACCACTAAACCATAAACTCAAATATATATATTATATTTATTATTTATATATGCCAAGGGTTTCTAAACCTTTAGCCTAAACCTCAAGACAAGTGATTCAAAGATGGAATCATCTAATATACGCACCTTTCAATCCCATTCGAACCGGATTGGGAGGAGTATGTCGGTTTATTTTGGTTTGGTAGAGAAAACTGTTGGCGTAAACCGGTTGCTGCTTTCCCTTCGGACCAAACCGAAGAAAGCCCTAGTTTTTATTTGTCTGAATCCAAAACACGTTCCTTTTAGCCTCATCTCCTCCTGCAAATTTGTTCCTCTACTGTACTGAGCCAAGTGTGAAAGATGTCGTCGACTCATCAACTAACTTCTTCGATGATCTCTTCTTCCTCCTCCACTTTCTTAGCTCCTTCACTTCTCAATCTCAGGTGGGTCAACTTGTGTTTCTTTCCTCTCTGTTTACTGCTTGCTTATGAACTCTCAGGAGGATAAAGATGAGTTTTTTTATTTTATTTGTGTGTATTCTTTGTGGTGTAACAAAAATGAGTTTGAACTAGAAACCAATTGTTAGATTGGAATAGTGAAGAAAATGATCTCCAATTCACTGTTCTTTGGTCATTGAACAGTATATAACATTGTGATCATTTCTCTTGTGTGCTTCTCACTAGTTTTGTGGTTTGCTTTATACTTTTTGATCTCTTTTTCTTTTTTGCTTTTGCTTCAGAGCTCGAAATGCTTGCTTACCAATGGCGAAACGGGTCAACACGTGCAATTGCGTTGCTACCCCACAAGAGAAGATTGGTAACTCTTCTTGTTCTTGCTCTTTTGAAAACATAACTCCATTTTCTTTCCTGTAGTTATTTATATAATGGTTTATTGACTCTTTATCTGTTGCTTCAAAATACTGTGTCTTACTTGATTTTGTTTTGATTTTTGGTAGAGTATAAGACAAATGTGTCACGGAATCAAAACATGTCAAAACTTCAGGCTGGATACTTATTCCCGGAGGTTTGTATCTGTTTCTGTGTTTGTTTACTTAAGATCTTCTGATACTTGTTTTATCAAATGAATGTCTTTCATTCAGTATAACTCTTTCTTCATCTAACAAAAGGATTGCTAGCTCTTGTAACAAATAAATTGTTGGTACCAATTACACATAAGTTTTCTTATGAATTAGCCTGCATATATAAGTTAAACTATCTTCTCTGTATTTCTTTCTATATGACGCTCCTTTCGCTTGGAAAATGCAAACAGATTGCAAGAAGAAGGTCCGCACACTTGCTAAAATACCCAGATGCACAAATTATAAGTCTTGGAATAGGCGACACAACTGAGCCTATTCCAGAAGTCATCACTTCTGCTATGGCAAAGGTACCTTTAACTGATTTTACTAACACTGCCCTAGTATATGCATTGTGTAGTTCATCTTTTAACAAAAGATAACACATGTTCTATATTTTTGTTTGATGGAGGAGAACCTATCTGCCATCTAACAATGAAAACTTAATATTACTATTCTAGAGATTGATTTTGTCTTTTTCCTCTGTGACAGAAAGCTCATGAGTTGTCCACAATAGAAGGATACAGCGGTTATGGTGCTGAACAAGGTGCAAAGGTCAGTGCGCACCCTTAATTGCCACCTTATGCATTGTTTTATTATCATGTCATTTGCAACTTCAGTTTCACTATGTGTATCTTTTACTTCTTTTAAATGCAAGATAAAATTAATTTAGACCTCTTATAGCTTCATTTGTTAATTTTTTTAATTCAAACTAAACCTTAATCTCACACATTTGAACAGCCACTGAGAGCTGCTCTTGCGAAAACTTACTACAGTGGCCTTGGCATAGGGGAAGATGACATTTTCGTTTCTGATGGTGCCAAATGTGACATCTCACGTCTTCAGGTTTGCTTAAACTGCTAACTGTTCATCCTTAGCTGATATACAAGATCAGGAGAACTAAGCACCTGTTTTCCTTATTCCACCTCTTGCAGGTTATGTTTGGTTCCAATGTTACAGTTGCTGTTCAGGATCCTTCATATCCGGTAATTGCGCAGATCTGAAACCAAACTGCAGTTGTAGTCTTGTCTTTTTTTTGCTTCAGTATATAACATTTTAACTTTTGCTTTTCTCATCTTCTCTAGGCTTATGTAGACTCCAGTGTTATTATGGGTCAGACAGGACAATACAACACAGATGTGCAGAAGTATGGGAACATAGAGTACATGAGATGCACTCCAGAGAATGGCTTCTTCCCAGACCTTTCCACTGTTGGCAGGACGGACATAATCTTCTTCTGTTCCCCAAATAACCCTACTGGTGCTGCCGCCACGAGGGAGCAACTGACTCAGTTAGTACAGTTTGCAAAGAAGAACGGATCAATCATTGTGTATGATTCAGCTTATGCAATGTACATGTCTGATGATAACCCACGCTCCATTTTCGAAATCCCTGGAGCAGAGGAGGTAAATAGAATGATTGATTACAACTTTCAAAAGGTCCATTTTCTTAACAACCTTCTTCATTGTCCTTTACAGGTGGCTATGGAGACAGCTTCCTTCAGTAAGTATGCTGGTTTCACTGGAGTTAGACTTGGTTGGACCGTGATCCCGAAACAGCTTCTCTATTCAGACGGCTTCCCTGTTGCAAAAGACTTCAATAGAATCGTCTGCACTTGTTTCAATGGTGCATCTAACATCTCTCAAGCTGGTGCTCTTGCTTGCCTCACACCAGAAGGACTTGAGGTTAGCTTTAGCTTAGCTAAAGATAGACTTCAAAACTTAACACAGTTCCCACAAGTAATATACTTGTCTTTTTAAAACATTGCAGGCAATGCAGAAGGTGGTTGGGTTCTACAAAGAAAACACAAACATAATCATCGACACGTTTACTTCTCTTGGCTATGATGTGTATGGAGGGAAGAACGCGCCTTACGTTTGGGTTCACTTCCCAAACCAAAGCTCATGGGATGTGTTTGCCGAGATTCTGGAGAAGACACATGTGGTTACAACTCCAGGGAGTGGGTTTGGACCAGGAGGTGAAGGGTTTGTTCGTGTTAGCGCCTTTGGTCACAGAGAGAACATCTTGGAGGCGTGTCGAAGATTCAAGCAGCTTTACAAATGAAGATTCTTGTAATCATTCATCATCGTTATCCTCCTTAATGAACCAGGATTGAAATAATAATATCGTCTCTCTTTGTTTTCTTGAATTGTAGCAACTAAAAAACAAGTGTTTCAATCATTTCAAGAACAAATCTAGTCAAGTTTGGTCTGAAAAGGGTATTTTCGTAAATATCGTTAGTTCAGAAACGAATGTGTCTGAACTAAAGCAGTTGTCTTCTTGCATTCTTAGAAGCTTCGTTGACTCTAACAATGGAGCTTCGGCCTCTCGGGAATACAGGGCTTAAGGTAAGCGCAGTTGGCTTTGGTGCATCTCCGCTCGGAAGTCATTACAGTCCAGTCGCTGAAGATGATGCCATCGCCGCCGTGCGTGAGGCTTTCCGACACGGTGTCAACTTCTTTGACACCTCCCCGTAATCACTTCTTCTATTCTTTCACCTCTTCAAGACATTTACAATCATCTTTCCATACAGTTTGCTGCTTCTGTTTTGATGTTGTGAGAACGTTCAGATGAGGTTACCTCAGTGTTGAGAGGGTGCTTAGTGGTTAGAACTATTGACATCAAAGTATGTAAGGAAACTTTCAACTAAGTGATTCTCCATGTATGTCTGAAGGTATTATGGAGGAACAGTTTCTGAGAAAGTGCTTGGTAAGGCGCTCAAGGCTCTACAAGTACCTAGAAGTGACTACATTGTGGCGACCAAGTGTGGACGATATAAAGAAGGTTTTGACTTCAGCGCTGAGAGAGTAATAAAGAGCGTCGAGGAGAGCTTGAAGAATCTTCACCTAGATTATGTTGACATACTTCATTGCCATGACATTGAGTTCTGCTCTCTTGATCAGGTTTATTACCTCATTCTCTCTTGGTTTACTACTGTGTGACTGTGTCAACATTTGTTAATTGTTGTTTCATGGTTTAACAGATTGTGAGTGAAACGATCCCCACCTCCAGAACCTGAAAGAGGAAGGGAAGATACGGTTTATTGGTATCACGGGTCTTCCGTTTAATGTTTTCACTTATGTTCTTGATAGAGTGCCTCCACGGACGATAGACGTGATATTATCATACTGCCATTACAGTATAAATGATTCGACGTTGCTTGATATGTTACCTTACTTTAAGAGCAAAGGTGTGGGTGTGATAACTGCCTCTCCATTGTCAATGGGTCTCTTTACGGAACAAGGTCCTCCTGAATGGCACCCTGCCTCTCCTGAGATCAAGGTTTGACATTTTTTGAAAAGAATGCAATTCTTGTTAACATTTTTTGTAGCATTTGTATTGAAACATACCGTATTAAAGTTCTGTGATAGTGTTCGAACACTGTTATGCAGCATGTATAGAAAGGTTATTTTTATGTAGAGTGAACGCATGATGGTTAGGCTGACAATTCCTCAGTTTCTTAATTGGAACTAACACTGTGATATAGAGAGGACAGTGATTGCCTAGGAAACCTTCAGCTTAGCTAACCGTACCATTAACATATCGATTGGTCTTTGATGAGTACTAAGTAGAGGCTTGAACAGATTCTAGAATCTTTGCTTGATTTGAGGTTTGGGAGAGTAGGGGATGCTCTTGATTTAATCTCTAGGTGTATGTTTTGTTTTTTGTTCTTCTAATTTTTACTTTGATATTTTCCTTTGCAAATTGTTCTTACATATGATACTCAAAAAACTTTTTGTTGCTTTTAATGTCTCTTGTAGTCTGCGTGCAAATTCGCAGTTGCTCACTGTAAATCAAAGGGTAAGAAGATCACAAAGTTAGCATTGCAATACAGCTTAGCAAACAAGGCGATTTCATCTGTTCTGGTTGGGATGGGCTCTGTCTCAGAGGTACATAACTTTCCTATCAAAGTCCCAAAAATGTTCCATATATCATGTAGGAATTTAGATTTAAGAAAAGAAACAATGTGTTTTTTTTTTTGTTTTAATCAGGTAGAAGAAAATGTTACAGCATTTACAGAACTTGAAGGTTTGGGTATGGATCAGGAAACTCTATCTGAGATTGAAGCTATTCTCGAGCCTATAAAGAATCTGACATGGCCAAGCGGAATCGATCACATGTAAAAGCTCTTGCTTTTGTTTTTTTTTGTTCACAGTAAACTCTGTTCTTGCTTCTTGGAATGCTTAAGTTATGGTTGATATGTATTAAAAAATCACAGCATAATCGCATTCATTATTGATGTGTTCAATTCTTCCGAACCAAAGAGTAAGCAAATCGGCTATCGGTTGTTACCCAACGTATATGATTTACAAATTACAAACTGTATCCACCCTTTGTCCATTCCCTTTCACAACTCTCTTAAAAGCCAAACACCAAATGCAGACTCCAAAACCAAAATGTATACCAATTTTCTATAAAAAAATTATTCATTTTGCCAACACATAGTTTAATAATACCAAAACCTGATAAAGAGCCATTAAATGAATAAAATACGTTATCAGTTATCACGAGTCCGATATAATTATTTTTTGGATCATGTTAGAAACCGTATCCGTTTTGGTGTTGATCTACAGCTCTTCTAGATCTTCTTCCTGTACCCGGAGATGCAGTGTATGAACTACTGCTCGTGGTATACTTCGAAGAAGAAGTTGGCAAGTCCAGATATTTTGACACACCTGTTGTATCCGTACCATGATTGTGCACGGATTCTGCTTCCAAAGGCAACTCGTCTAGTGTCTGTTTAACACACAAACTCAAACCTTATATAAATATATGATTATTTTTTTGCAGAACGGAACCAGCCAGATACACAATAAAGTCTGGCTGAGAACATACCCTGTAAGCTTGCTGAAGAACGTGGAGAGTCGCTTGAGTGCGTTTCCTCTTAACTGCTATCTCATCTGTCTCTTGAAGCATTTCCTCAAACAAGTTCTCCCTGCACCAGATGATATTAACTACCCAGGAATAAGAATCTACTATCCAAACACAGATGTGAAGCATTTTAAACAAAAACGCAGGCAGCACCTGTAAAGCTTCCTGATGAAGACATTGTGCAGCTCACGTTTCGTGTGGTTTACCTGAGTATGATATAGAAATGGTATCAGTATCTTCTGAGTTCGGTCTAAATATTCTATATCAATAGGGGTTTGTTGCACAAGATGGCTAAACTGTTTTTCATTTGCAACTCTTCAAAAAGAGAACTAAAAAAAAGGATCAAATATCAAAGTGCTGATATATTGTATGAGTTGAGTTACTGCCAAAAAAATTTGGGGATGTATAAAGTACTTGCCAGGAAATGCATGATTGCTTTTGGTACCGAGTCCTCAATGTTCTTCCTCACAATGTCATAGTATGACTTGAGTAAGAGCTTTGTTATCTGAATCTCGACTGCTTGCTGTTCCGAATGGGTTTCAGATGGCCTCAAAACAGTTGGGGGCTTCAGGGAAGTAAAGCAAACAGTATGAGTTGAATAGGTAAAATTTTTTATGGGCAATATGTACAAAGACAGCACAGAAGACGCACCTCCTTAAGATAGATCATGGATAGGTTCTGAGACATATCCTCAACAGCTTCACTGAATGGTTTGTTTAAGAAGTTTTCTTTGGTAACTGCCCGACTATCACTCCCTCGAAAGATTGAAGGGAGACCCCACCTTGAATCACTCCCATTTGCTATATCAAATATCAATTGTCCGATAAAACCACAATTAAAAACCACAGAGATTTATCACACAGCCAAAACTCCTCCGAAACATGCTAAATTATCTACTTGCATGCAACAGAAGGCCAAAAATGACAGTAATTAGAACGTTACCAGCTGGTGCAGCTTTTTCAGAATCTGCAGACACAACTCCCTGAGAACAATTCATGGTGAAAGTGTCAATTAACAATCTTTGCCTTCAATTTATAATTTGCTCTTGGGCGTTTAGTGCTAACAAACAGTGCATAAAGATATATAGATAAAACTATATTACATAAGAAATAATAGCATACCTGATCAGCAACAATTCCATTAGCTTGTCTGCCGAGGAAAGATCGAGATTTCACCTGACTTGCGGAAGAAGAAGATGGTCTATCAGGCTCCGCTATATCCTGCTACATTAAATTAAATTTATAAGAAACACTGCAAAGCATATAAGAAACACTAATTATTTTTGTGTCTTGTTGCTCAAAGTACTTCATACCTTTGGTCGTGACACAGAATGGGGAATCCTAGAAGACTTCACGTGTTGCATGGCTTCCTCCACGGCCTTAGTTCCACCAATAAAATTTGGATGTGACGTGTTTATGTAATCCATCTGCAAACAACACTCAAGAGATTAATATCACCATTGAAGCAATTATGACAACCAACACTAATAGTTATGTTCAAATTTGGAAGCAACTAAACAATCAAAACGAGTCCTAAACAACCAACATCAGAAACGATCAATCTCTCCTCCCTAAACACAAACAGGGTGTCAACTGATAAATTCAAGTGCAACTGGCGTAAATGATCATATGGATCTCCAATTTATTATACAAACCTCCATATCAATGATATCCCCGATCATTGCTTCCGAGGGTTCAAGACCATCTCGCAGGAAATCCCCAATAACCTCATCCATGCGCTTTCTCAGGACAGGGAAGCGCTGTAACTCATTCATCATACATTTATGGCTAATCTGTAGAGAATTTCAAAGTTATGGTCAAAATGAAATTAAAGATTATTCAATAATCACAAGAAGACCTCACCTTTACGAGTTCGTCAAAAATGAACCTAGCACACTGAAGGCTAGGATCTAACAAACGAGATATCTGCCTCTTAACAAGAACTTGAAATGGAACCTATGCAGAAAAGATTGGATCAAGAGACTGTAATTAGATACCCCGGGAAGTAAAAAGGTAAGGAAACATATGTATGCTTGGAAGCCCTGACAAACAATATGACATACAAACATGCTAAGAAACGTCTTAGGAAACCTACGTCTGGAACAAATAATGCGGATCTTGGACCGGTTGCGTTCTGGATTGCAGTCCGAATATCATCATCTGTCAAGTCTTCGCATGGATCAACCTCCTGAAGAAGCAACGTGAAGAAGTCTATCAGTCTAGAGAAATTTACCTCAGGTAGCTCCAAAAAACATACACAGATTAAGAAAGAACTACTTGGAAACAAAAAAAAAATATGTAAGCTAAGCGAACCTCCAAACTCTTAACAAAGATTGACTGGAAAATATAGTGAATTCTTGCTCCTCCAGAGAGCTCGGATGTTGACATTTCTTCACCTTTCCCTTCCAGCAATGAAGAGTAAGCTGTTTCAAAAGTTAACCATGAGACTCACTATGAACCAAAGAAAACATAAAGTAAATTATCTATCGTTCCAACCAAAATATCATCTTCGAATATTACCTTCGCAGTATTTTGAAAGAAAGTTGAGGAGAACAGCTCCTTGACCACCCTAAAGATTTTAAGGACAGTAAAGACCCGCAGAATATGATCAGTTTGACAATTTAAAGATCTATTTAAAATCATAATTACGAAATGACAAAGTAGAATATAAGAAATTAGATTCAAAAATGTAAATACTTAGGTTAACTACACTTTCGCCAACGTTTTATCCTTGCAAATAAGATCACTTTCAGATGCTAATTTTACCAGCTAAAGGTTTTGTTTTGCTAGTCTACTAACAAAAAGCACTCCAGAATGTTATGAACACAGGGACATGCATGAGCAAATAGTCTGGAAGAGCAAAATTGTAAATGAGCCGTAAACTGGAAAATAAATACATACCTTGGATTCTGTAATTTCACCATAGCTCTGATGCTCCTTAGCTGTAGCAACCAGAGCATTACTTATCCGCGACTTCAAATCAGGAAGTAGAACCTTGATATGTTGAACAAGAATCTAGAAAAAATACAACAAAAAGGCTAGCTTCAGTTAGTCATGTTCTAATGTAATAATTACCAATGCAAGATATGAAACCTATTAAAAAGAAAAAAACTAGTCAAGAACAAAAAATAAAATATGTATATGAATCAACTTCGTAATTAACTTGTCTACAAAGATGCCTAAAAACTAATATCATCCAATAATAAATATTATCCAGAAATATATCCTTTATGCCGTACACAACAAATGAACAATGACTTAGTATAAGGAAGAAAACTCTTAAAACTGCACGAAATACCTGATTTAACTTCTTCGCTAGCTGAGGGATACCCAGACGGTCAGCAAGACCATGGTAAGCCTGTGTAGTACAAAAAAAAATATAATGAGGACAAATCGCAAGAGTATCAGGAAGGGGGTCGAAAAATGATGCAATCATACTGGACGACTCCGGAAGAACTTCTCTTCTGCGCTAAGAGCTTCCTTGACTGAACGGTTTAGCATAATATCCTGTTTACAAAAAAGACCAGACGTTGTATGAATGCAAAGCCACAAAATAAAAGCAGAAAAAAGTATCACCAGCATTGAAATGATGCGGCTGAGACTAAGAAACAGAGTACAAATAAAGGAAGAATAGTAAAGAAAGAGTCAGCGCATACTATATGCCAGCAAGAGAAATATAAGCACAAGACCACAGCTTTACCTCCTGACAACGGTTTACCACTCCCACATATCCAAGTCGTAGAGGAACAATTTTTCCAAGAAGTAGATTACTAGCATCAGTACCTTTGTCCATGATATCCAACTGAAACCAATGAGAAATAAAATATTAAAACAGTTGATAAAAAAAAACAGGGACAACTAGCTTTACGACCACACTAACAATGATAGCAAACAAATGTCTGGACAAGGAATATTCACCTTCGTGATAACACCTATTGTTCTGTGACCTGGAGACAGCATCAATACACAAAAGGTGAAGAAGATGAGCAATGTCAGATACATACTACCCATGAAAGTAATCATTTTTTTTAGCAGAACTTACCATCAGGATCAGCGGCTCTTGCAACTTGAAGTGCATCCGAGTTCGCCAAATCGGAATTCGCGGGAGTAACAGCCAGTATCAAACAGCTAGGCTGCTTGATGTAAGACAAAATCATGGTTCTTATCTGCGCTTCGATATCAGTTGGCTGGTCACCCACAGGCACCTTGGTGATACCAGGGAGATCCACAAGCGTGATATCCAATACATTAGGTGAATGTATCTTTAGACGAATCTGTTTAGCTGATACACCTTTGTTATCTCCTGCTAACCTATTCGTCTCAGCCTACAAAGATAAATTCAATTCAGAGCATTAAAGCCAATTACTAAATAATCAATAAATATATTTTTCTTAATCAATTTGTGGCCTAGGATTGTAATGTGTGCTAAAGCTATAACAAACCTCGATTTCGCGACGAATCTCTGAGAAGTCATAGATACGACGGTTGTTAGGGAGGTGAAGGAACTCGCCCCACTCGTCATCAGATCCGCCGTTGGACTTGCTTTTGGTCTGGAGGAGCTGGAGGACGAGAGGGCGACGGGTGCAGATATCGTTACCACGAGGGAGGAAGTCTCGGCCGACGAGAGCTTCGAGGACGCTGGACTTGCCGCTGCTCTGGCTTCCGACGACAGCTACCTGAGGAAGCTCGATGGAGGATTGGCTTCCGAGCTGAGCGAATATGTCTTGTAGCTTATTGACGATCGGAATCACGGAGGATCCTAGTGGCGCGGCATTGCTTGAAGCGGCGGTGGCGGCGGCGGTGGAGGAAGGCGGAGGCTGGGGAGTGTCGGCGGTTACTTCTTCGACGGACATTGATGGATCGGGCTAGGGTTTTCGAGAGAGGGTCAATACTCGATTTCGTGCTCTCTCTCTCTCGCGAATGTATGAAATATGAATGATGGAGCAAATTTTTATTTATTTTATACGCTAATTTTATATCTGTTGTTTTTACTTTGTCAACAAGCTCTAAAATTCCCAAAATCAATTTTTTTAAAAAAATCACCGTCGTTAAACTAAAATTCAACGTGTTCTACAAGGTTCAATAATAAACATTTTTTTTTAGTTTTTGATAACATTGAAAGCTTTTAAAATTATGTTTTTTTCTTCAATTTATAGATAAATATGTGAGTGAGATTAGGTCAACCAGTTGATCTCTGTGTAAATATGCAAAAATCAGTTTGAAAGTTTTTGGTACCATAAACTATCTCTGACAGTATAAGCTTTTCGTAAAGTTTTTGGTACCATAGATACATCTTCTCCAACAGCTTTTCCAAATGAAAAATTTCAACATCATAGCCATGGCTACATAGATAAGACCACAAGCAAGGGAGAAAACATCACTACTTCAATGTAACACATTCATGTAAGTTTAACAACTCTAGAGCTCTCAAAACCAAGGTGTAACCAAATTTCAATTAATACTCAGATGAGAGAAGTACCTCTCATTCTTGTATATCTTATTATATTATTTGAGAACTGAAAGAATATACAAGGAAGTTATATAATAGCAACTCTTATCAAACAAGAAATCTCTGAGAAACATACATTAATTTACACATAATATCTAGAGAGAAAGAGAGACTTCTCCAACCTGACAATCCGGTTTCCTTTCTGACTACACTCTCAGAATCCAACTAGTTTCACTGCATGATCACTCTGATGTGCTCAACCTTGCCGCAAGAAAAGAGGCAGCAGCAACTTGAAGTAATCTCATCACCAGTCCAGAAATATAAGAGCAAGCCTTGAACGTGAACTAATTTTATATAACCGGTCCCATGAATCTGTAGTACACTTACAATGGTAATAGCAGAAGAAAACTACTCCTCGGTTGCAGGAAGAGAAGGTAAAGACAAACGACTAGGATTGAAGCCTCAGGCGGTTGAAGAACATCACAAAGTGATATTCAGGTGCCCAGTATACAAATCCTACGACAGGTCCTCCTTTTACATACTGCATCACAAACCACACAAACACATGTCATAATTTGAGTTTTTTTTTTTTTATCATGGACAAGTTGGTTTAAGTCTAGTGAGAGATGAAGAGAAGAACCTTGCCATCCAGGATAACAAGCTCGCCATCTACCCATCTTGGATTACGGAATCCAGGATCAGCAAGCCTACCTTGTCCCTTGTATCTAGCAATCTGTATTCAAACCTCCATTATGAACCTACACAAACTAGAAATCTAATGATAAGTTTGGACAGTGTTGTAAGCATACCACTCCAAATTCTTCAGGGATGAGACCTCTATGTGGAAGCTCATAACGTCTACCAATCTTTGCGCGAAATGCTACCTGTCATGAGATACCACTGTGATAAGGCCACAAGTTACGTAATAGCAATAAAAGAGTTTTTCTCATCAGATTAGTACCACAATATCCTTTCATTTAAATTGCATGTTTTCATATTTGTGTTAGTACCTCATACTAGAGCAAACACAGAAACTAACCTTCCCAGCAGGCACATAAGGATCTCCAGTTAACTTCACGGCTTCTACATATTCATAGAATTCAATATCTGTTGACTTCTTAGACTCCTTTCCACCTTTCCACTGGCCGAATTTGCGTTTCAAATGAATTACTTCTGATGTATACAGTCCATGTGCGCCAATATATAACCCTGGATAGAGATGAACATACATTTTCAGAATCCATTCCATAATGAGCGCTGAAGTGAGAAAAAATGTTATTTATAGAATATGGTTGCAATATTAACTTCTAACCGCTAAGTGTGCCATACTGGAAAATTTGAAGAGATTTTCTTTAAAGAAAACTTTCATGTTCAATCAATTTACTAACTCACCATCTAGAGGATCTGGTGATGGAGTCACATCAATGCGCCGGAACTTCGTCAAACCCGACAACTGTTGGCGGTTTTGAGCCTGGCTGAGAGTGAGGCTTAGTAGCTCCCCAACATCCTTAAGCATCTGCAAAGCGAACTTTCTAGAATGAGCTTGGGGTCTCATTTTGCAATGAAAACAAGAAGGACCAATCTATAGCCAAAACACACGGCAAAACAAACCTTGAGAGAAATCTTCTTATCTTTCTCAATGGACTTGGCCAGATCAACCATAATGTTATCAATCCTGCGTCTACTCTGGCGGCTACCTTTCCCATCAAGTAAAGTACTCTCCACACCCTTGGACTCTTGTTGTACGTTCAAATCTTTCTCTAACCGGAGATAAAACGAAGACTTCTCCACAGATTCCAGATTTGCAGGTGATCGTAGTGACTCTTTAAGAGGCTGGTTTCCAGAAAGCCGATCAACAATATCGCCTATCACAAACTTTACCGCGATTTCTCTCCCTCCGTTGTTGTCAATGATCTCATCAGTCACAGACTCCAATTCAATGTCAGCGTTTTTATCCTCACTTTCCGCCTTGGTTCCCTCTTCCACTTCTATCTCTTCTATATCAAAGTCCTTCTCTTCATCTTCTTCGTCTTCTTCATCATCAGCTATCTGCTCAATAACTTTTGAGATGAAATCCTTGTCCACCTTTCCAGGCGCAGTCACTTTCATGACCTTGACTTTGACCCCAGGGATCATATCTCGCAGGAAGGTCTGGAAGCCAGAAGATTCCTCGAGGAGATCAGAATCGTCGTCTGAGTTATCACTCTCTTCATCTTCACTACTCTCCACCGCGAGATTACCTGCGTCTTCCTTCCTACCCGGTGGTGGAGTTAAGAACCTGGGAGAGTTCAGAGTTCTGGAAGGCATTGTTGGAACGTCTGGAAAAATCTCCTTCCATTTTAAGTACACAGCCTGAAGATGCACACATCCCAAAAAGAAAGTCGCGAGATAATTTATAGGAGCAGTTTAACAGTTTGCTATCTATCTACTAAAAAAGGTCAGCTTCCAATAAAGAACCAATGTTCATAGCATTTAACTACATAGCAATAAAGAACCAAGTTCGAATCAAAGCAGTTTACAGTTTGCTATCGACGAAATGATTCTCCAACGAATATAACAACTACTAAAACTGGACAGTAACTAGATAGGATTAAGGAGGGAAACAAAACCTGTTTTTTGTAGTTTCCTTTTCCATCGAGTGTGAGAAAGATTTCAAAAAGAGGAGCACCCGCAGCAGATGTACTAAGCTGCCTGAGAGAGAAAGAGTTTTCATATATAGCAATTTTCACAACAACAAAGGACCTAAAAAATCTTTGCTTCTTGATGAACTAAGAAGATAGATAGAACAAGTTATTACCTAGGATTATAGCTTCTTGCCACATATCTTCCATGCTCTGCGGTAATTTGAACGATAAGACCAAAAGGATCTTTGACATCTTCCGAAATACCCGACCACCACCCTACCTGCGAATCCATATAGAAAAGACGATGTAATACAACAAAAATAGAAGCTTTCTACACCTATAAGACGAAACCACAGTTAAAAACTTATTAAAGAAACAAGAAAACAAAAAACGAGCTCACCAACCCAGCACCAGCTTTGTCTCGTAAGTAGACTGCATCCTTGTAACGCTCTTCAAGAACAGCTCTCTATCACACAAACGCAGAGAACACCTTTCAGAATCAAATGAAATGAGAAAGGGACTATGATTCACGTTTTAGATAGTAAAGCTTATACATTGAAGCTGGACATGACTCTGCCAACAGCATCATTAGTAGCTGCAGCAGCAATTGCCACCTTGAGCCTCGCAGCATCTTCATACTCTTCTCGTTTAACAGCTCCATTCAATTGCGACTGTACACAACATTTTCAATTATTACAGGAGCCTCATCATCATCGTGAACAGTGTTATGGATAAAAAAAGTAGGAACCTTTAGGACGGAGATGAGACGGTCTTGGTCATCAATCAGTTCGAAATGCTTCTTCCATCGCTCCCAATCCCAATCACTTTCATCACCTTGCTCCTCCAAAACGACGTCGTTGTCTGCAACATCCTTATCCTGACCCGTGGTGCTGTACCAGCTCAGGACCGAATCGAAGCGTTTGATGGCGCTCTTTAGGACATCCTGAATCGCGGCGTCCCATCTAGGAGGGTTCTCATCATCGGAGGAGGAGGAAGCAGAGGACGAATTTCCACCGGAGGAGGAGGAGCAGCGGCAGAGTGCGGCAGGATCCGAGAGACGGTGAGGGTAAAACGGTCTTTTGGTGGGAGCGAGTCTGGATGAGGTGGCGGAAGCCGCTACGGCGGGGGAGAAGGCGAGAGTTTGCGACGGAGGCGTAGATAAGGAAGGCATCGCCGGAGAGAGAGAGAATAATTTGTGTTGTGTGGATGAGATGGGCTTTTTTGTGTTTCGTCCAACGGAGTGTTGTTTTATTACTAACCAACCAAAACGCAAACGTTTTTTTGTCGGATGTCTGATTTACTTCAGGATAGATATTAGAGCAACGAACGCACGTGCGTACTTATCCTAGATTTTTATTTTATTTTTTTTTTTGCTATGCAGTGTGTCTACTTTATAATCATTGTGATTATCCTTCTAATTCTGTTGAAAACTTATCCGTCTAATTTGTGTTTTATTTTGTGGTAGATAGTAAGCTAAATAAGTAGTTAACAAGTGCAAAAAATAATAATTGTAAAAATAGTTAAGCAGTTATCCCAAAAAGGAATGTAGGTGTACATGTCTTTCCTTGTTGTTTCGTTACATCTCTCATCGCTAGTCGTCTCTGAGTTGTTGTTTAATGTGCTCGTTGCTATAGCTCCTTCAGGGACAGTCTCTTACTCTTTCTCTCTTGTCTCTCTTACCAGAGTCGGCCATAAAATTTATCCGGTCATAAACTTTTTTTGGTTAATTTAATTAAAAAATTATTTTGACAATTTGAAAACCATACGAAACTATATATGTATGACATCTATTTAAAATTTAGAGGCTAAGGGCACCCGCAATGGTGAACCTCACCACGGGGTCCTTAGGAATATTTAACAAAAAAAAATTTAAAATAGTTAAGGATCATTATCCGAAATATTAGTCCAATGGTGAGTCTCAGTTATGGAATCCTTAGTAACTAAAAATTAATTTTTTAAAAAAAGTGAAATAAAAGTGAAATAAAATAATTTTATTTATAACATAATTGAATAGAAAGACACAATATTTATTAATAGTTTTTTTAAATAGTTAAGGAGTTTCTATTGCATTTGTAATCTTTTAATCAATTTTAAAAGTGGTATTTATAAGTTATAATTATTTTTTTCAATTTTTTTCAAGTTTCTATTACATTTCTAATCTGTTTTCAAGTTTCTATATCAAATTATACAAGTTTTGAACACCATGTCTCTTTCGTGTTTGAAGACGAGAATGTCACCGATTTGAAGGTCATGTGCTGTCGTGAAATCTTTCCAACCTCCGGTGAGTCGCCTGCCTTCTTGTATCACTTCCCAAGTTTGATCAGAAGCGTCCGATCTTAGTTTCCATTTTTTCCCGTTCGTCTTCCCTTGTATGTGTTGTGAGAAGAAGCTTAGTGGTATTGTCTGCAAGTCAATACTGGCAACGTTAAGCAAACACACAAAATGGGAACATATACGTAGGAGAAATAGAGAGAGTATGTTTACGACGCCGTCGTGGAAACCAGGAAGCAGAGGCTTGAAGAAATGAGGTTCATGCGGATTCGCCATCTGGAATAAGAAGCAATCATCTAAGCAGTCAGACACGATTATTCAACCAAACATATTAACTAAAGCGCATGAAGACTTCACTAGTGTACTTGAGTAAACAGCTAGATAATGTGACATGAACCTTCCAAAGTATCCGTAAGACAAAGCAAAGTGGAGACATTTCAGATTCAGATCAAAAGGAAGACTAGATTATATAATCACCTCTGTGATGAGTTAAAACATTTCAGATTCAGACGAAAACGAAAACGAATTAAAACCGAAAACAAGTGATGAGTTTTCCAGCAAACTAAATCGATTGAAAGGTTCCCTAACTAGAAACCAAAAGATCCCCAATTGAAAACGATTTGAAAACGATTTGAAAACAAATTGAAAACCCCAAACTTTTTGAAACCATAAATGGAAGAAATCCCCAAATCGATTCAAAGGAAATACCGATTCAAAGGAAATACAAAGCATAGAGGGAGACGAGAACAACATGGAAGCTAACCTATTCTTAAATCTACCACAAAATTGGCTTATTTACCTTTGAAGATCAACGATGGAGAGAAATCGAAGATGGAGAGAAATCGCCTTTCGTCGAGAAATCTGATTTTTTTTCTCACCTTCGGTCGCGAATGTTTTTTTTTTCGACATAACCCAACACAACATTTCGCCGGGCCAACCATCAGACGCCACGTGCAGTAAAGACTTGATCCTTCGAAGCCTTATTTACGGACTG
Organism: Brassica rapa; assembly: GCF_000309985.2. Classification (NCBI taxonomy): domain Eukaryota; kingdom Viridiplantae; phylum Streptophyta; class Magnoliopsida; order Brassicales; family Brassicaceae; genus Brassica; species Brassica rapa. The sequence goes on from NC_024802.2 coordinate 13,425,966, forward strand.
ATCCGTCTAAAGCTGAGCCCAATTCACAATTTTTTAATTGTAAAAATGCTAAGGATTTGGGCCACGGACCCGTGACGGACCGCCGTTGCGGTTGGTCTAAAGTGGTTCGACTGTGTCCAGATACGGTTCTCACTCTTGATCTTCGGCGTCTGAAGTTTTATGATCAAATCCTGGCGGCTATTTGATGGGATATTCCGGTGTTATGCTATCTTGATTGCTTATTTTATGGTTCTTGCCGAGACATATTGGGGATTCATCCTCAAAATTTCAAAGCGTTCATATCTTCTTACAGTTATATATATCTACCGTTTTGCTCTGTCTTTAAAATCAGCTACTTAAAATATATCAAGTTTTTGGCCTCTTGACTTGACCATCACATTCGAACTTCAAATGAAGAAGTTTCATGTCTTTAAAATCATCGCTTGAGGCTGAGCTTCCCTCGTCGTCATCAGACAACACAAGAAGAATGTTATTATAGCAAGAACGAGCCGCAAAATCTCTACTAGTTCTAAAGCCTTATAGGTGACCAACTTGTGTTAGTTCTTTTGATACACCTGTGCATATTCTTTTAGTCATGTGTTTAGGGTTTTGATTGTTGAACTAACTTAAATTAAAATTATGGAATTGTCAATATAGTCTAAAATAAAAAATTAAGTTGAACTAACAAGGCTCAAACCAACCATAAACTACACCTACCAAAACCATAAAATATTATATCTGTGATAAGATTTTTTTTGTAATCCATATAAGACTCTTGCCACTATATATACTGACAACATATCATCAACACAAAGCAATAAACCGAAGAAGCAATAAGAGAGTGGCTTAACCAGAATCTAAAACTCATCAACACATTAAAGATGGCCACGTACAAGCTTTTTCTCATTGCTTGCTTAGTGACTCTTTCTTCCACTATTATGATCAAGACTTGTTCGGCCTCACGACATCTTCTTCAGCAACAACCTCTTCCTCAAATTCCAAACATGCCTATCCCAACAACGGGACTACCTCCATTGCCGTCAACTTTGCCACAGCCAACTCTTCCCACCATTCCTACTTCAATTCCTCCATTGCCATCAACATTGCCACAACCAACTCTTCCAACCATTCCCACTTCAATTCCTCCATTGCCATCAACATTTCCAAAACCAACTCTTCCCACCATTCCCACTTCAATTCCTCCATTGCCATCAACATTACCACAACCAACTCTTCCAACTTCCACCGCTCCATTTTCAATGCCAACTTTGCCTTCATTTCCAACAACAATCCCTTCTCTCCCCACTAGTTTCCCATCCATTCCCTTTTTCTCTCCTCCGCCTACTACAACTGCATCGAGTCCTTGAATGATTAGCTACTTCATGAGTTTTCTGTATTTCTTAAACTATAGTGAGTTGTTTCATTGTGGTGTCTTGTGTTTGGTTGATTACACATATATCTCCGTATGATTGTACCTTTAATTTCCCTTTTGATGATCGTTATGTTGTATTTTATATATGATGTATGCTTATTTGGTTTCTTTACTCTTAATAATATAAAATTTGTTTTTGTTTGTAAGATTTAAGTTTAAGCTGTTCTGTGTGTATATTTATTCTCTTACATTTGCAGTAAAACACTAATTGAAATCTTTAATTCTGTTTATACGCACACTTTTCTAGTTTGTAAATTATAAAAATGTATACGGCTCTCCCTCTCTCGTTCTCTATTTATGAACATGTATTAATATATACTAGTTTTTTTTGCTAAGAATAATAATATATAATTTTACAAAAAAATAATATATATGTATATATATTAATATATACTCTCTCCATTTCATAAAGAGTGTCACTTTGACATTTTCATACAAATTAAAAAAACGATTGAAATGCATTAAATTTTTTATTAATTACACATATTCAACCAATAATATTTGAGATAAATGAAATTATTTATAAAATTAATGCACTTGTAATTAATTTTAAACTGAAAATTCATTGAAATTCTAAAATGACATTTTTTTGTAACAAAAAAAAAATGCTAAAGTGACAATTAATATGAAACAGAGGGAATAGTTTTCAGTGTACAAGTTCATATTTTACATTAGTATTTCACCATGTCATAAGCAAAATTGATATCCTTTTTACAAAGTATCTAGTATACTATGATCTGCAATCTAAAAATATCTTCAAGAGCTGAACGACTAATTTATACAAATTATACTCTACTACGAACTTTGTGAACAAACTCAGAAATGCCTTTTTAATTTTGTAGAAAATAAAACAAGAAGCATGTGTTGGCTGATGCTAAAAACTGCCAAAATGTGGCCACATCGTTGATAACGTTCTTTTTCCAACATGCAATTTATCAACCTCTTTGGTTAAAAAAAGTTCGCTCACTTTTCCTCTCACGAGTTTCATTTTCACATCAATCATCAAATAGAACCATTCTCTTTCATGACATTCATTCACTCTCCCTCATAACATGACTAGACGCAGTGTTTCATGGAGACTAATCACTTGCTTATCCTCCTCTCCTAAGTTATCCTTGAATGTCTTGTGCCTCGTCGTCACAGTCTTTGTTCTTCTCCAAATATGGTCATTTCACATTACCTTACAACCCATTTTACTCCCTCCATCACTACTCACATATCTAAACAACCACCAACAACAACAACAACCTGAAGTATCCCACAACGATTGCTTGATGGAGAAACTACGTGAGTCGGTAACATTCCTTCCCCTTAAAGACCTTCGTTATTCAAACAAACCACTCGAAGGTCATACATGGTTCATGAGCTCTCTCTATGATAACCAAACCAAAGGGGAGGTTCAATATCAAGAGTTTCCTTCAGAATCTTCCAAAGGAAAGCTCCTGTGCTTGAAAGGGTTTGATAAACATGATGGGTCATGGAACTACTATGCACTGGCTTGGCCTCAAGCTCTTCCGGTCAACGCCAGTCTCAAGAAGGGACTGACATTTGTTTCCTATAATCATTACGATTACGGTAACATGTGGCATGGACTATCTGCCATGGTTCCGTTTGTTGCTTGGAGCTTAAGAAACCAATGTGAAAGGCCTCAAAGATGGGTTTTATACCACTGGGGAGAACTCAGGTTCAACATGGGGAACTGGTTGAACGAGATCATCACAGCTACTTACAGTCAAGAACCAGAATTTGTACGGTTTGGTGATGAGAACACACCGGTTTGCTTTGAGAAAGCAGTTGTTATGAGACACAACGAAGGTGGAATGTCAAGGGAAAGAAGAATAGAAGTCTTTGATCTCATTAGATGCAAAGCAAGAAACTACTGTAACATCAGCTCATCCAATACCTCAAAACCCCGAATAGGTATGACATTGCTTATGAGAACCGGACCAAGATCGTTCAAAAATGTTTCAGCCGTGACAAATGTTTTTAAGAGAGAGTGTAAGAGAGTAGAAGGGTGTGAACTAAAGGTTGCTTATTCAAACAATCTAACATTTTGTGAGCAAGTGGAGCTAATGAGAAACACAGATGTGTTAGTGTCACCACACGGTGCACAACTCACTAACTTGGTTCTAATGGATAGGAACAGTAGTGTGATGGAGTTTTACCCTAAAGGATGGCTTAAGCTTGCAGGTGTTGGTCAGTTTGTGTACCAATGGGGAGCTAATTGGTCAGGAATGAAACATGAAGGAGCGTGGCGTGATCCATTTGGAGAAACATGTCAATTTCCTGATACTGATAGACGATGCATGTCGGTCTACAAGAACGGTAAGATCGGATACAATGAGACTTATTTTGGCGATTGGGCAAGAAGCGTTTTGGGTAAGTTTAGAGTAAGAAATATGGAAGAGGTTGTTGAACGCAACCATGATGGATGTCGGTGTTAATGGTTAAGAACTTAAGATATACGACCAAAGATAGTACTCTATACTTTTGAGTTTTGATAAAATGATGATATTAATGTATTAGAGTATTTTTAACATAGAACATAGTATATACTATATAGTCAAGCGCATCTTTTCAAATAACAACCAAAAATACTCTATACTTTTAAGTTTTGTAATACTTTTAACATGGAACATAGTCTATAGTCAAGTGCATTTTAACATATAGGAAAAGTTGAAGGTAAAGTATACATAACATATAATATTTCTGTTAAATTTAATATTTCAAACTCCAGATCCAACAAAATCGGCATTAAATGACCTAGACTATCTTTTCAACTAATATAGATCTAGCTAATATGATCAATGCCTGTTAACATATGAAACTAAACAAAGACCAGTGGCTTATCTATATGAATAAATATTCGAGTAGAAAATTGTATACAACTAAAGTCTTAGTAATTGACATATCTTTGGGATTAGAATAACTTATCGTAGAATGCAAAGTGGGCAATTAAAATTTGAAAAACTAAGAGATAAAAACGGAAAGCATATGCATGTGTTGGTTGATCCAAAATCAATCACGAATATTAATGGTGCTGTGCAGGTCACGTTGCGTTGACCATATATTGCTCACACAAGTTTAGAACTTAAACCGATTATGCTTCACTCTATGTGATTCAGTACTAACAATGGCGACTATAGCCAGTGTTTGGCGAAGGCTAGTTACTTGCCTATCCTCCCTTAAGTTCTATTTGATACTCTTGTGCCTTGTGGCCACTGTTTTTGTTCTTCTCCAAATCTGTTCATTTCAAATCACTCAACATTCCCTTTCACTCCCACCTGCACTCTTAACGTATCTGAAACACCAACCTGAACAACAATCTGAGAACAAGACAGCTTACTTGGTGGAAAAGCTACGTGAATCAGTGACATTCCTTCCACTCAAGGACATTCGCTTTTCAAACAAGCCACTCGAAGGTCACACCTGGTTCATGAGCTCTCTCTTAGATAACCAGACCAAAGGCGAGGCTCAGTATCAAGAGTTTCCTTCAGATTCTTCCAACGGAAGGCTTTTATGCTTGAAAGGTATCGATGAACATGATGGATCATGGAACTACTACGCGTTGGCTTGGCCTGAAGCTCTTCCGACCAATGCCATGCTTCAGGAGGGTTTGACTTTTGTTTCATACAATCAATACGATTACGGTAACTTGTGGCATGGACTAACCGCAGCATTCCCATTTGTTTCTTGGAGCTTAAGAAACCAATGTGAAAAGCCTCAAAAATGGGTTTTATACCACAAGGGAGAACTAAGGTACTGGATGGGGAATTGGTTGAGCGAAATACTCACAGCCACTTATGGTCAAGAGCCAGAGATTATACATTTTGTTGATAAGAACAAGCCGGTTTGCTTTGAGAAGGCAGTTGTAATGAGACACAATGAAGGTGGAATGTCAAGGGAGAAAAGACTAGAGGTTTTCGACCACCTTAGATGCAAAGTGAGAAACTACTGTAACATCGCTTCATCCGAGACATCAAAACCGCGAATCGGTATGACATTGCTACTGAGAACTGGAGCCAGATCATTCAAAAACGAGTCAGCCGTCATCAATGTCTTCAAAAGGGAGTGTGAGAGAGTAGATGGGTGTGTGTTAAGTGTTTCTTATTCGAATAATCTAACATTTTGCGAGCAAGTGGAGCTGATGAAGAGGACCGATGTGTTGGTATCACCACACGGTGCACAGCTGACTAACTTGTTTCTAATGGATAGAAATAGTAGTGTGATGGAGTTTTTCCCTAAAGGATGGCTTAAGCTAGCTGGAGTTGGTCAACTTGTGTACAAATGGGGAGCTAATTGGTCAGGGATGAGACATGAAGGAGCGTGGCATGACCCCTTTGGAGAAACATGTAAGTTTCCTGATACTGATAAGCGATGTATGTCGTTGGTTTATAAAAACGCTATGATTGGATACAATGAGACATATTTTGGTGAGTGGGCGAGACTTGTTTTGGGTAAGGTTAACATTAGAAAGAAGGAAGAGATTCCTGAACACAACCATGTTTCTCTTGATGTATGTTCTCAATGTTGATGAATAATAATGTAATATTATTAGGCATGGTCAATTCTACATCTTATCGATATGTTTTGTTGTTACAACTAAAGTCCACGAGGAGGGACGTCGGATCTGAGATCTAAAGAGTCACAAACATTGTTAGGTTAATTTTTAATATATTTGTTTTGACAAGTTAGAGACCATATGATATCTACTAATAATAGCAATCCTGATTAATTCTAAAAGTTGTGAATCTACTTATGTTGAAATGTTGTGTCTTTTTAACAAGATGTGTAAAAGGTTGTGTCTTTTCTAAAATTCATATAAGTATATTTTTAAAAGTGAAAAGTTGTGACTATTCATATAAATATCTTTTTAAAATAATTATTTTTAAATCAAAAAGATGTGACTATTTAAACTGAAAAGATGTAACTATTCAAATAGATTTTTAAAATCTATAAATAGTCGATGTCTATGCATTTGTCAAAGTAAAATTTGCACTAATTACACTAATTATAAAATGGTGAAAAAAAACTTCTATGCAGATTTTTGCTTACAAATTTTTTAGAAAATATTCAAATAAAACATTGTCAACAAAAAATAGTAGGACAAGTTTTACGTGTTTGGATAGCCAAAAATCCTAAACGAAACAATTAGATGAAAAGGTTTGTCTCCAACTAAACAATACACTAAAGAAAAAAAATTAATTTCTTTCACTTTAAATCTGGAAAGCATTGTCTTCTTAGTTTCTCTCATATTTTATTGTTATTTTTCTTTTAATAAAGCAATCGCAATGGTATTCGTCGTGTTTAAATAAAGCAGATAGGCTTCATAACTCATGAGCAAATTAAATAATAGGCATGTGGCTGTGATGTGTGAAACAAGTCAATGAATCTCGAGTCATGCTAATCACAATTTAAGAATTCCTCCTGATATATATAAAGTGGGTTGGCTAAATTATTATGCGATAGAAAAAAGAATGATCATGCATGAATCGTGATGCATTAGATACTGCTTGTTCCTTTAGTGTGAAGAATAGCTAGGGCCAGTGACCACCCCACGTAGTTGTCAAACGTTGTCGCATAAAACCATCATTTAGATTTTAGAAATTCAAACTGACTTGTATGCGTGATCTTGTAACGATAGGATCGATCGTGTCACATGTTTGGAGGATGTCTTAAAGTGCAATGGACATAGAATAAAGAATGGCATGCGCCTCTAACCAATACATTTTAACTCCGGTTTGCTGGTTTATTCCAACGAGTCTATCGTTCGTTAGAGAAAGAGGGACAGATCTGTGAAGCTATGATCTTTCTTTTCACTTTTCTTTGTTGTCTCTCTGTGTCTACACGCTTGTGCTGCGTTCTGTGTCTCCACTTTCTCTCTCTCTCTTCTCTCTTCGCACCATAAACTTTTTCATCTTTACCAGAGAAGAAGCTAAACTTCCAAGTTTTAATCTATCCAAGATAGAAACCACATCCTAAAAGCTTCCTGTGTCTAAAACGTGCTTTCTATTTCTGGGCATTGATCTAAATCAACAAGCTAAATAAAAAAAACTTTTTTTTTATTTCCCTTGTTTTTTTCTCAACTACTTGAGAAAGAGTTTGTTTACGTCTCTTCAATCTCTCTTTTCGTGACGTCGCTTAGGAGTTACAATGGTGGTGATGATGATGAAGTGGCGGCCATGGCCGCCGTTAGTTACGAGGAAATACGTGGTGAAGCTATCCGTGAGGAGATTAGAAGGGTGGGATCTGGCGAGGGAGCCGGAGAAGGAGAGATTGACGGTGGAGATTCGCTGGAAAGGACCCAAGGCGACGTTTATTTGTAGTTTGTATCGGATCGGATTTTGGATTATGGGTAATCGTAACCAGACGCCATTAGGGAGAATTAAACGCCATTTCATGTTTTCAATTCCAAATGTGGAATTAGTTAGAAACTTATTTGTATCAAATAATATAAGTGGGTTTTCGACGAGTACAATAGTTTGGGGGAATGAGTGTTGATTTGTTTAGTAGAGGAGGTTTTAGACAGTTAACCCAATCCCATTTAATGTTTAGAGTTGTGTCTTTTCACAAAAACTGAAATTAGATTTATTTTTTTCAACACGTAACTATTGGATTCTTTTTTAAAGTAGTTATGTAGTATATTAATAGTTTTCTTCTACAATTAATAATTTTAAGAGTTTTGTTTTCTTATAATAAATATTGTGTATTTCATAAAAAGTGTGGTTAGTTTTGTTTTTCCAACATGCAACTATTGGAAACGTTTTTTAAAATAATTAAAATATCACAATAAGTTTTTTTTTGCATTTTTTCAACATGCAAATATACAAAAAAAAATTAATTAGTTATAACATCTTAACAAGTGAATTCTTTTAAAAAGCAGCTATAATATATTAATAAGAGTCTTTCTACAATTAATAACTTTAAAAGTTGCATCTTCTTATTACAAAAATTGTGTCTTTTCATTAAAAAAACAATGATTATTTTTATTTTTTCAATGTGCAACTATTAGAAATGTTTTTTAAAATAGTTAAAATTCACAATAAGTGTCCTTTTGTATTTATTTAACACGCACTTATTATTATTTTTTTTAAATTATTTATAACATCTTAACAAGAAAATTCTTTTAAAAACAGTTATAATATCTTAATAAATGTCTTTCTACAATTAGTAATTTTAAGAGTCATTTGAGTTTGGGTAGCAAAAAATCTTAAATGAAATAATGAAATAATTAGTCTTAATTTTGTTTTACTAAATGAAAATTAAGATATGTTTGACAAAAAACTGAAAAACACGTTTTTATTTTATTTGGAAAACTGCATTTCTTATTATATATGTTCCACTAACACATGATTCATGTCTTATATTTTCATGCTTTTAGATTATATTAAAAAAATTGATCATGACAATGTTGTTATAAATTTATAAATATCTGAAATATTCTAATAATTCGGTTTGTTGTGTAATTTAATAATTATTATAATATTATATATTTGAAGAAAATTATCTATATGGTTTTCAATTATATTTCATGGTTTGTAATATCATGCTTTGGTGTGGATATTTTGTTCTCATCCGGTTTCATTTATTCGTTTAAAGAAAAAATTATAGGTCATGTTTAGATAATTTTATTTATTAATAGATTAATATTAAGAAAACTTAAACCATGAACATATATTTTTTTATTTATGTACATTATAACTTATATGCATAAGTTTGATATATGTACTATTTATTAATAGACTATCTAATTAAATGAGTTAAGTCATTCTTTGAAATCGTTTAAATTAATTATTGCAATTATCTAAATGAACTATTGAAACTAACTAAATGAAATGTTACATATGTTGTTGATTTTAACTATTGGTGATGGACCATTGCAATATATTTGGTAATGAACCATTGTAATTGTTGGTAATTGTAGCATTTGGTGATTGTAGTACTCGGCGATGAGCTATTTTGAATTTTCGTGTTATCTATTGTAACCACTAACTAGCCATTGTAATGTTTGGTTGTCAACCATTAAAACCCTTAGCCCTCTAAATAAAAAAAAAATTAGAATAATAATCACAACTAAAATAAAAATCATAACAATCACAAAATAAATTAGGAAAAGAGAGATTCATTTTTAAAAGTTCATTAAAGATCTTGGCAAAAACATATAAATTCGGAAAATTTTATTAGTTTGAAGAGAATGTCAAAATATTTAAGGATGTGTCTTCTCATTCTAAAAATTGTATAGATTTTTCAAAAAAATACTTTTTCATTTATTTTATATCTATTTATCTACATTTTAAATAATCTTTAAGATTATATAAAAAATAATCTTGTTGTTATATTTGCTGAGTAATTTAATTCATTTGATAATATTATATATTTACAAAATTAATATATTTAATATTTGTATTTTCTGAATTTCACACTATTTGTTTTGGTCGTTTAGCCCCAAATTTTCAGTTAAGCACAAAACTATTAATGCAAAATACATATATTATCAATAGACAAATATAACTGCATGCAAGATATTTATGTAATACATGTATTTTTTCGAAAGCAATTGTAACAAGTTTTAAAAAAAACAAGTTTTTAATTGAAAATATAGCTTATTTGTTTTTATAAAATGAGTTCCGTGCGATATCGCACGGGTTCTTTACTTAGTATGTATAATAATAACACTTTAAAATTTGATGATTAAGTCAAATGTTTCATCCGGTTGTGTTTATGAAAACATGCCATGTCTACAAGTAACATATTTTCAAACGAATAGCAACAAAATGGTAACAATATTACCCGTTTTCTATTCTTAATAATAATGAAACTATTAGGTAAATCTATAAAAGGAAAAAAGAGTCAAATGAAATAAAATTGTACTTTTTAAGTTTTATCCTCTTTGAGTTGCTCCTGTATAAACCCACGTCCACTAGGAGAAGAAACAATCAAATAAAACACACACATCAATTAACATTTTAAGAGCTTTTTCTTTGTTGTTTCAAACACAATGGCCTCATCTAAAATCTTCCTAGCCTCTTCTATTCTCATGGCTCTCATGTTCTCGACCTCCATGATCACTTCAAGCTTTGCAAAGCAATTTACCAAGAAACAAATGTTAAGACGTCGATTTTTTAGACCTCATTTCCCCAAAACCGGTTTTCATCTTCCAAAACCTCCTTTCCCAACCAATCCAATGCCATTCCCTCAGTTCCCCAAACCCGGTTTTCCTCAGTTCCCAGGACAAGGTTTCCCAAACAATCCTATGCCATTCCCTTAGTTCCCCAAACCCGGTTTTCCTCAGTTACCTGGTCTTGGTTTCCCAAAATTCCCTCAGTTTCACAAACCAGTTTCCCAAACCAGTTTCCCCTTCTTTCCCTCCGGCAACACCCTCTGGAAACCTCAAGCCGGTTCCATCCATCTTGGCGCCACCCTCTCTCCCCGCAACTCCCACCACCAGCCCTAGAGTTATCTCATTCAGACTTATAGTATGTGATTCAACTATTGTAATTAACATATTTCTGTAACCAACTCTTCCGTATAAGTGAAGATAAATCATCAACCTAAGCTATCTGATTATATGTATTGGTGGCGTTAGGAGTAATGAGTATTGACTGTATTTCTAACCATATAATAAATGAATGACAAATGTATTGAGGATAGACTGTAAGCATCTAATCCCACTCCAGTGGACAAAGATGATTATATCAAGAAAACCAAAAGAAGACACATGAATTCACAAACCATAAAATGACAAAACAAACGCAAGTCCCTGAAGGGATCTCTCAAAGTCTAAACCTCAATGAGACGTAGAATTAGAAAATGATATTTTCAACACACAACTGCAACAAAGTAAACACATAAGCTGATCCCATTCCAAGAAATGGAGTCTCTCTGATGTTTCTCAAAATTATGAAAGACAATCCCATGAAGATGGAGATGGTCATAAGTCAACACCAAACAGACCGGTTTTTAACAGCAATCCCACTGCCTTCTTTCTTGCCTCTGCTTTCTCCATAATCAACGGTCCACTTCTCAAATGTGCAGTTTACAAAATCATAGTATCCACCATGGAGAGACAGTGATCCTTTCCGCACTTTCTCTTCTATCCAAGGGTAACCAAGCAGCCTTTCTAATGAATGATTTATCGACGCCTGCACTCTTACACCTTATATATAAGTTCATTGATTATCATAAGATATATATAAGTTGCATTGATTAACTAAAAAAGACATCACCTCTTCACAATGTTGGCACTGGTGATCAAAATGGAGGTTCGAAGCAACAGCTTTTGTGCTTTCCTTTGCCTTTTTCCCCACTTTCACCCAGTTATGTATGAAACTTCTGTTTACAGGAAAGTATAATAAGACAATGATCAGCAACTAAGAAATGTTTATGTTTTCTCTGGATAGAGTGATTAAATGAGGTGATTAAAAAGAAACCTGGAATCTCCTTCGCCTTGCATGCTCATTAAAGCTTGAATTCCTCCACACCGGCTATGACCAATAATTAAGATGTTCTCCACCTACAATTTTTAATAGATCAATCCCACAACTCCTCAATGAGAAAAAGAATTGCAATGAATGTGTTCATTTGGTGTATATTGCCTATAGATTTGAGTTATTTTCCAGTGGTTCAAGATCTTTACAAGTGAATCAAAAAGTTTAAATCTTTAGAAAGCTAATTTCAAGAAAGGAACAGAACCATGAACAGTATAAACTGTGGACAAATGATATTTGTTAAGATTCTATAGAAAGTTTCTTAAAAACAAATGCTCTACTTATAACAAGTTGAAACACAGATTTATTTTCATACATATGTTTTATTAAAGGGGGCGTATCTATCTTGATATAACTGTAAGAGATAAGATGCTTACATTAAGAGTATTCACAGAGAACTCCAGAGCAGCTTTTGTTTCAGTAGGTTCAGACTACAACAGACAAATGCAATTATATCAAATGTGAACCAGTCCGGGAAAATAATAATAAAAACAATGGATGTTTGCATTAGAATGTGTACCTCATATGAAGGTACTAAGTTTGCAATGTTACGAACAGTGAATGCATCACCCGGTTGAAATCCAAGGATGGCAGAAGGACAGACCCTAGAGTCTGCACAAGCAATCACCAGAAACTGTTGCTTCAAGTGTTAGCAACCATTCCCTTCTCCATAACAATATAAACTCAAGCCAAACATCAACAAACAAACAATAATAAAACTTTTACAGCTACCTTTGGAGCTTGAGCATCTGCCAATTTTTTGAAATGTTCCAAGTTATCCCTGCCCAAACCAAATCCTCCATAAACCATATTTAAAGAAGCAAAAGACTGAAGAAATAGTTACTCTCTGACACCTACATGTACTTATGCTTCTTAAAGGCGAGGAACCGATGTTTCATGTCGTCAAACACGTCAGCGTTATCTTCTCTATCAATTATAGCTTCCTGAGTCAGTCCAGGTGTCTTCCCTGATGCCATCATTTGCAAGTTGGCAGCTTTTTTCCTGTAAACACCACAAAGGAACCAATCACTGGTGAGGACTTGAATGTAACAGTACACATCTCCACAGAGGTTTTTGCCATTTGGAACCATCACAAAAACAAATCTTCTTCCAGTAACAACCTAAGAAACTAAAAACATAAGTTGTAATAACTAAATGCATCACAAAAACAAAATCTTGTTAGATTCATATTATTACTAAACTGAAAACTCAGAGATATACCTGAAAGAAACGGGAATTCTCAAGTGGGTCTTCTCAAAGTCGTTAGAACCTGAGATCTGAATCAAAATGCAACAAACCCACGATCAAATTCCGAAGAATAAAGAGAAAAGGTAGAGACTTGACGACACATACCGTTCTTTGGAGATTGAGGAGAGAGGTGGAAGAGGAAGAAGAAGGATCAAGGGAGAGAGAGAGGTGAGTGGGAGAGGAAGATGCCATGAAAGGAAAGCTGGGTATTTCGAATATGCGACAACAAGGGACAAAGAGTGTTCATCTGAGAGATCGAAGAGGCAAGAAGAGATTTAAATTAAAAAAAAATTGAATTTTTATTTGTTTCTGTAAAAGAAGTGGATGTGAATGCATTTCTCCAACAAAGACGGAGAAACCAAAGTGTTTGTGCCGTGTCAGCTTTGGACCCCACTCTCAAATTCCTTTTGTACTTGTCAAAAGCATTTTAGATCAAGGACTAATAACATGATTAATTTTAGGGAAATTTACTATCTTCAAAGATTTAAAATTTGAATTCAGTAAATGTTAATGCAGATAAGTATCTTTCTATAAGTCCATTTTTTTGAACCAGTTTCCTCTTTTTTATTTTCTGATCAAAGAACCAGTTTCCATGTGATAGTGATCTGATGGTTGTACAAGACCACCAGTTTTTTTTTTGTGTTTCCAGTTTGATTTTTCTTTTTGGTATATAATGAATATTATCTTTTAACTTAAAATTTTTAAAGGCTGACTTTAGTGTATGGTGGAGATTATGAGTTTAAGATCCTAGAATTTCCACTACTTTTATTTAAAACCTCTTGGCTTAACATTTCCCTGTTAATAAGTTTTGTTGTGTGTCCTTTTTATATGTAAAACAGCGTGAAGTTAATATAAGGAGGAACAAAACATTGTAAGCAGATGCCCAAATAAATCCCAATTTCACATGAGGAGGGGCTGTTTTTAGTTTTTACTAAAAAAAAAATTTAAGTTCAGGGTATTATATGTTTTGAGTAACGGGTGAACGTTTTTATGTTTAGGATAAGTTCAATTTTAGAAGAAAAATATGTATTTTTGTCACCTAACTCCATACATCAACTTAAGTGGATTTAGTTTGGTGAACGCCCTGAAGAGTTGATCAATTCATATTTAACTGGTTTACATGGGAAAACAGCAGTCTCGTGTTAGGACATAGCTGCTGGGTACAAATGTTTATGAAGAGTTTTCGATAAAAGTTCCAGATCAGTTGTTCAAGAACGCTAAAAAGAGTAGCATTCAAAATGAAACCTTGGTATATATACTAATTAATACTTAATCAACTTACAACCTATTGTATCTAAAGCAAAGTATAAGCTGTAAGAACTCTTTTAACTTGACAAGAGTAGCAGCTTTGATAAACAATATGCAGTAGGATCATCCTCTTTATATCACCTTAAATACATATTTATTTTTCTTATTTTGATTTTCTTTCAAGAAAGTATATAGTACATTTGTATATGTCTTCAAGAAACTTGCATAGAGCTTGTTCTACTCACCATTGTAAGAGATAGACCTCTTCAAGAAACTTGACCTCCCAGAAGATCCAACATTGCCTCTCTTCACCTTCTCTTTTCCTCTACCAGCAGCAACAACTTCACTCACCCTTAAACCCGATAACGAGCTCAAAGACACTGACCTTCTCACTCGCTGCAGCGACTTCTCTTCTTCTTCATCACTAACAACAACACTAAAAAACTCGTCAGCTTCTTCCTCACCACCTCTCTCGGCTTCTTCATCGAGTTCTCCACTTTCCTCCTCTGGAATCCTCACAAGGATCTCCTCAACACCTTCACTATCATCACCACTTACCGCAACAACAGGAGCACGACAAACCGGGCAGTTCGTGTGTGATCTAAGCCAAGTATCAATACAAGGAACATGAAAAGCATGTCTACACTTTGGTAACAACCTAAGCGTCTCTTCTTCTTCGAACTCGCTTAAACAAACCGAACAATCTGTTCCTTCCACAACACCATCTTGTTTGCTATACTTACAAACTTTGATCGAGCTTATAACCGTTGGATTCAAACCGATGGTTCTTATATGCCAAACCGGATGATCAACAATAACCGGTGACGGTCCATCAAACTCCCAGTTCCTAGCTTCCTCCATGCTCCATCTTCTTGATAACGCTATTGATCTTCTCCTGTTGTACCACTTGAAACAGAGAACGAGTAGAGTAAGGAGAAAGAGAGTTGTGATGATAGAAGTAGTTGAGATGATCAAGATCCTTTTCACGTTTTCGTCTATGTAGTGGTGAATCACTGGAGGTGGAGAAAGATCTGTAACATCGACGTTCGGGCAGATTGAAGGACACTCTTTATAACAAATGGGTCCACAAACATCTGAAGCTGCGTGCTCTTCTTTGCAACCCTTGGATCCACAGTACGGGGTGTTGGTCATATCCTTCGACAGAAACCTGTGAAGGATGCTCATGATTCTTGCTCCAAGATCATCAATAGGGAGGAAGGTGGGGAAGAGAAGAGGCGATGAGAGTCTTCGTCTTTGTTCTCTCTTTTGCTATCTTTCTTTAAAATCAAGTTTGGTCAATAAAAGTAGGTTGGCTGTATATATCATCTTAATTTCACGAGATAACTAATTTCCTTTTTCCCCACTAGAATTTCTTTCCTTTTTATGAAGTAATTTTTAAAAGTACACGTTTTTGGAATAGAGAAAAACCGAGTAACAAAAAATAATGGTCAAATCTCCCAAAAAATCTAAAAAAGTTTTTTTTTTACTAAAGAGTACATTTAGAAAAAAGAATTATCAGAAAAAGTTCCATAAATGATAATTATACCCTTACTTCATAAATATAAATATAAACAAATATTATATATATATATATCTATTTTGATTTTAAAAAACTTTATCAACTTTTAAACTTTTTCAAAATTTTCAAAAAAAAAAAATTAGAAACCTTTTTTAAATCCAAAAATAAAAATGAACTTTTAGAAAATCAGTGTTTAAAATTTTCTGTGCTAGTTATATATATATATATATATATATATATATATATATATATATATATATATATATATATATATATATATATATATATATATATTTTTAAATTAAACCCACAACTCTAAATCCCATCCACAAATCTAAACCACAACTTTAGATTAGTTAACCCTATAACCATAATTTTTTTTACATTTTTAACAAAATTTAATTTAATCATTTTAACTTTAATGTGTTATTTTTGTATAATAACTTTTTTAGAACCAATCATAAAATATTATTCAAAAATAATCGAAAAGGAAATCATTTCAAAATAAAGGTCTAATCATGAAATATGGTAAAGAAAAAAACATAAAAAACGAGCATATGCATCCTCACGAAGTCGGTATAATATTAAATTGTATTGATTATGATTTGGCTGTGTTAGGGATAGTTGTTGACTTAGCGTGGTGTGTAGTTTTGGTATAGCGAGGCTTGTCTTTTTATAAAGAACTTGGCAAAATGTTTTTGACTAAAGTGATTGGTGAACAATACTATCTGTGGACATCATTCAAGTGGCATATTCCTCACCTTGTCCCAGTCCCACTGCACAACAAACCGCGTCCACTGATTGATATACTTTTTACGTTTTAATGCATTTTTCATTAGTTACTAAAGATAAAAAAAATTTAAAAAGGGCATTCAAATTAAAGACATAAAAACATACAAAGTATGACTTTGAAACCATAAAGTTTTAGAGAACAAGATTGATGCAGAGAAGAGCTTAATTATTTAATATTTATTTATTATTTGGATAATTATCATTAATATGTTAAGATTTTTATGTTTTCATATATATAACTGTCTATGCTTAAGTTTGTAATTAGGTTTTGATTGATGATTAATAAAAAAGAGTTTTTCTAAAGAGGTTTCTATAAACCATTGAAAAGAGTATTCTCAAACCCTAAAGAACTTTTGATTAAGCACTGTGAAGAGTATTCACAAACTCAAATTTCAGAGTATTCTTAGAATCAACGGATCTAGTTCTATCCCTAAAAGCTTCGCTACATCAAAGATGAGACAATCCTCATATTCAGCTAAGCATGAACTTAGAAAAGAGAAACTTATAGAACATAAGCTTAGTGAAATAAGAAAATGATAAAAGAAACACTAGGGAGTATGGTACCCTTGGCCTCGCCGACCTCGTTTACCCTCGTATCGTGTTCTAATCCATATGTTGATACTTTTGAAGTGGTTTTATTGACCTTCCACCTCTTGACGTGTTGAGATTTGCCATAGCATCACTCATTAACCCATCTTCATCATCCTGCACATTCGGTTGCTCAGTATGATTGTGAGAGAGGTTGTCATGTGTGGGTGTAAAGGCCAATGAATTGTCTCCTACTTCCAGATTGGTTTTGGAGACAATAATAGGTGATGGAATTTCTTCCATAATAGTAGGTTCAGCTGGAGCAGAAATACCTGCTAATGGTGGTGAAGTGAACTGAGAGTTGGAGCTAATGGCTATTGTTACCTTAGAGTGGATGGGCAAGTTTGATGACATGGAAAGATCTTTCAGCTCAACACCCTTTTGTGATTGCAATTGTTCAATCTCTATCTCATTAATGTGTTCTACAATCTGATCAGTAGAAGCTAGCACTAAACTCGTTTCTGAGTTAGAACAAAGAATCGACAGCATCAGTTTCTTTCTCAGAATCCTCATCAGGTACAGGAACTTTGGCTAGATCGGTGTTATTGATCGGTGGTTGCAGGAGCGCTGGAGAGCTCTCTGTCACAGAAAATGGGATGGAGAGGCTGCTAGTTATTGGAGAGGAGGAGTCCAGCAAGGAGAAGTTAGAGCTCGCCTTAGCTTTCATTTCATCATCGGGAGGCTTGAGATCCATGTCAAAACAGAGCACAAGAGAGAGATGTTTGGTTTGATGAGTTCGTATAGAGGAGACGAGACTGGATCTGGAGCTCGTGATGGGAGACGTGCCGGAGATCGTATGAGAAAGTCGATTGAGCACTTTGGTTTGGTTTACGCAGGCTGTCCCAAGATTTTCTTTCATCACTTGGCTAGCGATAAAGAATCGTCTGTCCACTGCAGATCGTATGAGGGTTTGGGGTTTCCAACAGGAGTGTTTGCTGTGTGGGGAGAAGAATGAAACTAGGGACCATCTCTTTTTCGCTTGTCTTTACAGTTACATGGTTTGGATAAAAGTGACAGGAAGACTTCTTGGCAGCCGTATAACACCAGATTGGCAGGACACTGTTGTGAGGATTCAGTATGATCGTGGCTCTAAACTAGATAAAGTTCTGGTACAAATGGGTTTTCAAATGACGGTTTACTATATCTGGAGGGAGAGAAATACAAGAAGGCATGGGAAACCTTGGATACCTATGGAGAAGCTGGCTTATCAGATTGATATGTCTATGAGGAACATAATCTCATCTCTGAAATATTCGTATGGGAGCAAGCTGGAGGGACTGATGAGGCGATGGTTTGAAGTAACAATCTGAGATAGGTTTCACTTAGTTGCATAGAATTTTTACATTACCTCAATATTGTTTAGAAGTTAGCTAGTTTTTCACATTTTGTAAATGCATATTCTTTGTTGATTATCAATAAATTTGAAATTTCATAAAAAAAAATGTGATTATGTGTATTGATAGTGATGTTTTATTTTGGAAATATGTAAAATTAAATGTTTTTTAATATGTACGTCAAACTCTCTAAAACTACAATTAAAATGAAACGAAAAGAGAAGTTAACTAAAACTTTTTACAAATTTAATGTATAATTTATTATTGACTATTTTCTTTGTTTCTGACTAAATGTTAATGATTATTTTAAAATTTGTGTGTTTTAAGCAAAACAACTTATAATTTGATACTGAGAGAATAATTTTTATAAAAAAATTAGAGAGTATAAAATTGTTTCCCCTGATGGAAGAGCAATTGTGAGGCCAAAGGATCTGTCCATCAGTTGTACATTCATGTAACATGTGATGCGAAAGTTAAGATTCAAATCGAGATAGAACTTTTTTTTTATTGAGCTTAACGCTCCGGTTTGCTTTCTGTCAAGTGTCCCGATATTAAAACCCAACTTATGTATGCATGTATAGTAAATAGTAGGACGAACTCTAAACCATACTCCCTCCGTTTTTTAATATAAGACGTTTTAAAGCTATGCACATAGATTAAGAAAATCATTAATTTCTTATATTTTCGGAACAAAAACATCACTAATTATTTAGTTAACCACAATTCAACCAATAGAAAAATTGAAGATATATTATCATTAGTCAGACAATATTAATTATTAATAAATGTTACATAGAAAACCGAAAACGACATATAATTTGGAACAAAATTTTTTCTCTAAAACGACTTATATTAAAAAAACGGAGAGAGTATTATTAGTTTTTTGGAGAGTTCTATTTTCGACCGGACTTGAACTTGTAACTTCACAGATTTCTACTAAATAATCTAAAATTTTAACCAATAGTCCAATTCACCGGCAAATTACTTTCAAAACTGATAAAATTTGTTTGAAACTTATGAATGGTTCCAAGTTGAAGCTGTGGTGGGCCTAAAAGTCATATAGAGAAGTACACTGGAATAGGAACATGAATACAAGAATACAATAGGAGATTTAAAATCTCTAAAATCTAACGGTGGTGGGACCAAAGCAGCTAAGCCCCATAGCTTTCTCAAAGGACTTGGTCATGTGCTGTTTGGATCTGATAATATCAGCCGACGAAGAAGAAGTTGCGGGAGGAGGAGGAGAAGGAGAGGAGCGAGATGGGATAATGATGGTACGGACATGAGCCATGGCGTTTTTGTGGAGTAAACGGAGAGGGTAGTTCCAGCGAGCAACGCCTTGGTCCTTGAGCACTTCCACCACTGCGATCACAGTCGCCACCGTCCACGAAGCTTGCTTTCCGGCGTTCATCTTTTTATGTATCTCTTTTTAATAACAGTGTATATTATCTTTAGCTCTGAAAAATTAATGTGCTTGGAGAGTTTCGTGGAGCGTTGCGCTTATAAAGGTGAGAATCGAGAAAGTGGTACATAACGTAAACCAGTGGCTGCAGAAGCCGCAAGTATTATAAGTTACAAAAAGGAAGCCGCAAGTATTGTTATAATCGGGGAGCTCGTGGTTTTGTTACTACTTTATGTCCAACGAAAAATGTTACCTGTGGGCTTGGTTTTTTAGTTTACTATTTAACTCTCTTTTTTATCTGTCATAGAGTAATTAAGTAATTCATGATATGTACTATAATGTTCAATCATTTTCACCGCTTTCTTCCTCAAATCTTTCAGATCTTTATAAATCGGGTCAACAATTTATTTCCCACGAAAACTATTGTATAGCATCAAATGTTTCCCCGACTATTGCCTCATTCTATATATCCACAAATAAAAGTTTCCGACTTATTTTCCCATAAAATAAAAGTTGAATACTTATTTCTCCATAAAATCAAAGTACGAAACCTCTAAACCCAAAAATTGGATTACTATGGTTTAATGTATATAAATTAAACCGTAACTTAATAAATCTGAATGTAAACCAATAGAAGACCAAATTAAGACCCGAGTAACTCAATTAAACCATCAGTAGAAAAACCCAGACCCAATAAAAATCCTAATCGAAAGATAAAAAATCCTAACTCAGAGTCTGCAAAAATATTCACACTTTACTTCATACAATATTAGGCATGGGCGTTTGGGTCTTCGGGTCGGGTTCGGGCCGGTTCTTTTCGGGTCCGGATCTTTTGGGTACTAAATATTTAGACCCAATAGATACTTAAAAAATTTTGGTTCGGGTTCGGGTCGGTTCTTCTCGGGTCTATAGTTAAAATATCCATAAAATACATGTAATTTTTCGGATCCATATCGGGTCCGGGTCGGGTATTTAGGATGTGAAAAGGATATGACATACCCAATTTCATAAAATTTAGTTGATATTTGTCATATATATCTAAATTTTTACAAAATAATTTAAATGAAATTATTAATAACTAAAATAAAATATTTATAAACTCTAAATTTTACATTTTAAAACTTCATATTACCTAAAAAATGTTACAAAATAATAACAAATATTGTTAACAATATATATTTCAACTAAATTATAAAATAATATATATAAAATAGAACACAAAAACATCATAGTTTAAGATATGCATGTTTTTAAGTCGGGTACAAATCGGTTTTTATCGGAGCGGGTCTATTCAGATCGGTTTTTTAGGTCCGGGTCTATTTGGGTAAGTTCATTTCGGTTCCAGTTTTTTCGGGTAAAAAAAATTTAGACCCAAAAGGTACTTGTAAATTTTCGGTCCGGTTCCGGGTCGGATATTTTTGGATCGTTCCGGTTCGGGTTTTTGGATCCAGGTTAAAATGCCCAGGCCTATACAATATCATGTATGTTTTGAACGTAAAGAAATCCTCACGGTTTACTAGTTTTAATCAAAGTGTAATAATTAAAGAGAAGAAAAACTTTGAGTCTGAGTGTATGAACCTACCTCTTGTCTTTGAACGACAAATCTTGTTGGAGACACATTCTTTCCACATCTTAACTTGATCTCCACTAGAAGCTCTAGCTAGCTTCCAAAAGTTTTCACCAAACTCACATGTCTGTTTCTTGCCGTCTCGTGCACACACTTTGGGCCTGTTTGTTTCTCCATTTGGATGGATCATCTGGATGAAGATGAGAGTTTTGTTTGTTTAGGCACTAAAAGTGCAATTCATTCAAATGGATCATCCGGATGACTTTTGGAAATTTAGGCTTAATTTTAAAGTCCATTCAGCTGAACCAATTTGGATCATTTGAATGGAGATGGTTCATTCAAAATGGTATAAAGTCTATTATGCCCCTAATGTAATTCACAAATTACAAACCTAAAAATAAAATCATTTTTGTCACAAACGAAAACTGACAAAACTACAAACACTTTTTCCCGTGCTAAAAACTATTTTTTTACGCCAAAACCCCAAAACGTATTTTCCCGCTAAAATTGCACAAAAATATTTTTCCATCAAAATTGCAAAAAAGTGTTTTCCCGCAAAAATTGAAAAACATGTTTTCATGCACAAATCACAAAAAAAATGTTTTCACGCCAACACCCCAAAATACATTTTTCTGCCAAAACACAAAAAAACATGTTTTACCGCCAAAGTCGCAAAACGTGTTTTCCCGCCAAAATTGCAAAAACGTACTTTCCCGCCAAAATTGCAAAAACGTACTTTTCCGCCAAAACCAAAAAACATGTTTTCCCGCCAAAACCAAAAAATGTGTTTTCTCGCCAAAACCGAAAATTTGTATTTTCCCGCCAAAACCGAAAAATCTTGTTTTCCCGCGAAACCGTAAAAATGTGTTCCCGCCAAAAACGTGTTTTCCCGACAAAATCGAAAAAACACGTTTTCCGCCAAAATCGCAAAAACGTGTTTTCCCGAACGCGTTTTCTCGCCAAAACCGCAAAAATGTGCTTTCCTGCTAAAACTGCGTTTTCCCGCCAAAACCGCAAAACCGCATTTTCCCGCCAAAACATCAAAAGCATGTTTTCCCGCCAAAAACATGTTTTCCTGCCAAAACCGCAAAAACGCGTTTTCCCGCCAAAACTGCAAAAACGCATTTTCCCGCCAAAACCGCAAAAATGCGTTTTTTTCGCCAAAATCGCAAAAACGTGGTTCCCTCCAAAACCGCAAAAACGTGTTTTCTCGCCAAAAACGTGTTTCCCGACAAAACCGCAAAAAACCTGTTTTCTCGCCCAAACCAAGAATTTGTATTTCCCCGCCAAAACCGAAAAATCTCGTTTTCCCGCCAAAACCGAAAAATCTTGTTTTCCGCTAAAACCGAAAAATCTTGTTTTCCCGCTTAAACCGCAAAAAAGAAAACTCGTTAATTTTGAAATAATTCTAATGTAAAGATATTAAATTAAATAATTAAATGTAATATAGTTAAAATTAATGTCAAACATATGATTAAATCAACATAAGGGTATTTTGGTAATTTGTTTGCTAAACTCATTTGAATGGAAATGAAAATAAAGAAACAAACATAAGATCCATTTAGATGATTCATCTAGATGAGCTATGTGGATGGACAAACAAACAATCACAAAAGTCTGAATGGATCATTTGAATAGATCATACAAATGAATCATTTGAATGGAAATGACAAATGGTGAAACAAACGGCCCTTTTGTAGAAGATTGAATATTAAGCTTTCCTTGATCCAAACGTTTCTTCATCTTCACCGGCTCGTCCATGTACCAGCTCGATTCAGCATTCCTATGATCGAAAATGATGATGAATGTTGAATATACCAAAGTAAGGGATTCTATTAGACTTATTTATACGCGATCTTTGACAACGGGATTCTATTAGATAAGAAATTTCAGTTACCCTGTTTTGTTTACGTAACAAAGCAAGTGAAACTTGTTGTCTGTGTTTTGAAGAATCAATAACTTCTAACAAAAATTTTCCAAATATCAGAGATATAAATGAGACAAAAAAATCAAAACTGAAGCTTGAAGTTGTTTCCGGAGATCAATGGCGTTAGTCGGACGTATCTTTTGACGGATTGTCCTTGAAATTTTAACCCAATCAAAGCTCCATAATCAGAATTTACAGCCCAGACATCACACCATTACTGCGGCTTTCAGAAATCAGAGATTGAGACAATCGAATTTTAAAAATCGATTTTAGTGTTTAAACTTGTCTTTGATTTGGGATCTTAAAGTATAGTATGTTTATGGGTCGGGTATAATTTGGTAAAGTGTTGACTTCAAACCGGTTTCTCGGTTACATTTCTATATTTTACGGTTTGGACAAGTGATTATATCGAATACTGTAAACCGTGGGTAAATAAGTTTAAATTTTTTCTCTCATGGATATATTGGAATCTAATATACCGAATGAGGTAATAGTTTAGAAGACATAATGTTATAAGATACTTCTTGTGAGAAAATAACTCGTCGATCCTTATAGATCTAACTAAAGTAAACCGATTTTTAATATCAAATGAAACGAAAATTAAAGTAGTTTTATTCACAACCCTATTTAATAACTAAATATGGCTGAATCACCATGGTAGCTGGCCGCCGCACGTATAGTTGTCGGCAAGGCAGCCGCCTCTGAGTTTTTGAGCATGAGTTTACCTTCTTTTTTTAGCATGAGTTTACCTAAGAAACTCTTTTAAAATATTTCATTATAATCTTCTCAAATCCATTATTTAAAATATTTTGAATATCCGTACATTTAAAGTATATTTTTAGAAAATCAATAATACTAATTTAAAAATATATATATAAATACATGTTTAACATAAATTTTGTTGTTAAAAAGGTTATTGTTTTAATAAAAACCACTTTAAATTTCACACTAGATACATCCCCAAAGTAAATAGTGTCATCAGAGTAGAAGGTCTCGTAGACCGTAGTGAATTCAGAATCATATAAAACGAATGACATAGTTGAACTTATACAGGCAAATTCAATGTTAATCAAAATAAGTTGAATATTTATTCAAAAATAAAATAAAAATAAAAACCTGATAAAGCCTGCAAAACATCACTGAGTTTAAAAACCTGATAAAAGCCTGCAAAGAGTACACAACAAGTAAGGGCTTTAATCATCAAATTGGAGAAGAAAGAAAAAAGCTTGGAGTAGTTTAAGTTAATATATGGCCTTCCCTGTTCAATGCAATAGCAACTTTCTTCAAGATAACTTCAACACTTTGGTGTGAATTCTCCAAAGCTTTGGAAACAGCTTGCCATTTCTCACCATGCTTTGGCTCAGAGACCACACATCTGTTCAAAACCTCCTTTTGCCTTTCCTCGGAGCCATGTTGAACCTCGAATTTGTAATACAACGCCCAAAAATCTCCGTTATCCGGGTTAAGTTTCACGGTACGTTCAAAATATTTTCTAGCTTTATCCACTTTCCTTTCTCTCCAAAAAATTTTAGCAACCGATGCAGTAACATACCCTTCTTTAACACAATTCTTCTTTAACGCATCCTTGATCTTCATCTTCGGGAGAGGACACTGCGGCGCCATTTCGATATCAGCAGCTAAGAGGATACCACTTTTGGGAAGCTCTTGAAGTGCCTTTGACATTAACCTCTCTGCTTCTTTCTTGTTTCCATGTCTTAGTTCAATACGAATCGCGGCTAACCAAAGCTCGTCTTCTTTCGGACACCTTTTTCTAGCGTTTGTGAGAATGACTCTAGCTTTATTGAGTCCGTTCAGTTTCTTCTCTACAAGATCAGCTAGTGAGAGACACAATGGTATACACTGAGGACAATGATTCAAACCAGACGAATAAACTCTCTTGGCTTGTACTAGATGGTTAAGCCTTTCTTCGAGCTGTCCAAGCATTAACCAAAGCTTAAAGAACTTCGGGAACCGCTTCACGCCTTCTTCGAGCAATCGTCTCTCTTCTTCGACGTTTCCTAGTTCCCTCTCGAAAACCGCTGATTTCATCCATACTCTCCCTGTTCCTCCTCTCTCTCTTGCTTTCCCCAGAATCATCCTTGCTCTTTCCAATTCTTTATTCTCAAACTCAAGCTTGAAAGCAGCGAGCCAGATTTCCTCAGAGTTTGGAATCGCGGCATTGGCTTCTTCTAAAATAACCCGAGCCGCGGAAACATCTCCAGCTAGCCACTTCTCTTTAGCACCCATTAGCCAAAGAGCCTCAACTTGAGGCAAGTACAACACAGCTTTACGCAACACTGCGTCAAGAGACTCTCTACTCCCATGGCTTCTCTCAAGATCTGCAGCCTGAATCCAAATACTCTTCTTACTCAAGAAAACAGTAAGAGCATGCGCGTAAATCGCTCTTGCGGTCTCTATAGAACTTCTCTTCTCACATTCCTCTGCATCAGCAACCCAAGTTCTCTTCCTATCTTGTTCCTCAACGTTAAAACCAATAACATTCTCAATAATCGCCTTGCACGTCGCAACAGCTCCGGTTCTCTCACAGGCCTCAGCTTCTTCTATCCACCTTTCCCGGTTAATAACAACCCCTTCACTCTGCAAATCTTTCAAGCCTTTCTCAATAACCGTTCCCACTTTATCGGTGTTCCCATTAGCTTCCTCCACCTTAGCTGCAGTAATCCAAATCCCGCGCTCTCTAGGAAGCGTTACCCTCGCTTTATTCAACAGTTTCTTCGTATTCTCATACGTTTCAAGCCTCGCAAGCGCTAACCATAGCTCTACATCCAAAGGACAACACTCCACAGCTCTGTGAAGCAAAACAACCGCATCTTCTTCATTAACCATATCAACAAAAGTCTTCCATAACCTAACCGAATCCGGAACATTCTCCAAACCTCTCCGCAACACTAAACTCTTCCTCGCATCATCCTCCAGCGCCGAAGCCTCCAACCATAGCTTCACAGAGTTCGGTATCTGCTTAACTCCTCTCGCAATCACCGCTTTCTTCTCCTCTGGCTTAGCCAATCTACAAGCTTCAATCCAAACATCCTCCTCCTTCGGACACTCTTCACATCCTCTCTGAATCCGAACCCTGGCGACTTTCAAATTCCCCGCTCTCTCTTCCAGCCTAGCAGCAGCAATCCAACCGTTAGGATTCTTCGGGTTCGACATTGTTACACTCTTTAACAAAACTCTACTTCTATTGACATGAAACACATCAGGAACCTCCGCTTCAAGAGTCTTCAACTCCGTCAAGTATCCTTTCGGATCAACAGAGGCTTTCCCCGAAAACGAATGAGAACACTCATCAAGCTTCAAAGACAGCAATGTGCCTCTCCCTTCACCTACAGCAGTCAAATCTAATGACTTATCCAAAATAACCGAATCAGGAACAGGCACAAAGCTCTCGAACCTCTTCTTCTTCTTCTGACGCGAGTAATTCGCAGTTTCGGGGATACTATCCCATTCTTCAGCAGAAACATTATCTAGCTTCCTCTTCAAATCCGAAAACTGCTCGCAGATTTTCGGATTCGAAGCTCTGTAATTCTCGATTTCATCTTTAATTTTTGCTTCTTTAACATCTTTCCTTCTCGAATCCATTCTCTTATCAATAGCTTCCCATATCGCATCAGCTTCCTTGTCCTCCTCGTCGTATACGGAATCCGCGAACAATCCGGCGTCGTTCCCTTCGAATTCATCAAACGTGTGATGATTCTGATTCTGATTCTGATTCTCCTCCTCTTCAGCTTCGTTTATCGACTTCCCTGGTGCAATACGAGCAGATCCGATATCGGATCGGGTTGTGAATCCGGTAGCTCCACGGCCCAAACCTGCGACGTAGTTCGCCGGAGGGTTTGAGTCGAGGAGATCGAATCTTGCTCCGCCGCCGAGTAGAGGGATGTGGAGATATACCGTGGAGGAAGAACCGAATCCAAGATCCGATAAGGTAACATCGTAATCGTCACGGAGGTTAGGGTTACGGAGAGAGAGGGAGTAACGAATGAGGGATTGAGGAAGATGAGTGCGTTGGTGGATCAATTGTGAGAAGGCAGAGATTGTGGTTGAATTAGGGTTCACGTTGATCGATATGGTCTTCTCGTTCGGAATCGAGAAGAACACCATCTTAGAGGAAGAATCGAATAGTTTTTTTTTTACCAAAAAAATTAAAGTATCCACCACCGAGGGAAAGCGTATATATAGAGCTCTTTAAAGACCTAAAAGCAAAATAAAATAAAAATTCTAAAACGTGCTGGACAAGGAAACAAAAGAATAAATAACCAAAAGCACCTGTATAATAAATAAGGAAAACAAATACGTTTCTAGTGAAATAGGCCGTAAATAAATGGGATTTTTGCAAAATTGACCTACAACTTAAAGTCAAACACAAAACTAACCTTTTTTTTTTTTGAAAATTGGTTTTGTCCTATTCACCCCACAAGTTCATATAATTTACTAAAATGCCATCAATTTTTTTTTTTTTTTCGAAAATGACATTTTTACTCTCTCACCCTCATCATCTTCAAGTAATTACAAGATTGTCATTGTCATCAATACCACAACCACCATGAACAACCAATTTGAAGCTCTTAATGCTTCTAAAATCGATTTACCCTTCTTCTTTTTCCATTCTTGTGAACTAAACACAACATATCTCTCACTTTCTCTCCACAATGAGCTAAAAAAAACTCAAGATTTTGATTCTAAAATTTTTATGGTTCATAGAGTCATAGAAGCTAACGATTATGGGTGGGTGACTTCCGTTTGTGATTCTGTGTGCTTGGAGAAGCCTTATGTATGCTAAGGAACTTATTTCACCAATTTAAGGTATGACATCGAGTTTTTTTCCAGATCTGTTCGTCAGACGACTTACTTGGGAAGTCGTCTGGCTGTAGACGACTTACCTTTCAGTCGTCTGGCTGTAGACGACTTACCTGGAAGTCGTCTGGTCAACGCAGAGGTTATTTTTGCAATTGACTTTGAAATCTGTAACCTGAGACGACTGAAAATTAAGTCGTCTACTATTGTTTGGTTTCAAAAAAAATTCCAAAGAACGTAGACGACTTACATTTCAGTCGTCATAGGTTAGTTTTGTATTTGACTGGATAATTTCAGAAGTTTGACTTCCCTAGACGACTTACATTTCAGTCGTCTGGCGAAAATTAAAATAATAATATTTTTTTTAAAGTAAACGACTTACAATTAAGGAGTCATAGGTTAGTTTTGCAATTGAAAAAAAAACTTCAAGATTTAATTATACACAGACGACTTATAATTCAGTCGTCCACCAGACGACTTAATTGTAAGTCGTCCAGGATTTTTTTCCGAGATTCTGGTCAAACCTCGTAAATCCTGGACGACTTACATTTCAGTCGTCTCGTGGACGACTGAATTATAAGTCGTCTGTATATAATTAAATCTTGAAGTTTTTTTTTTCAATTGCAAAACTAACCTATGACGACTTAACTGTAAGTCGTCTACTTTTAAAAAAATATTATTATTTTAATTTTCACTAGACGACTGAAATGTAAGTCGTCCAAAAAGTCAAACTTCTGAAATAATCCAGTCAAATGCAAAACTAACCTCTGACGACTGAAATGTAAGTCGTCTAGCTTTTTTGGAGTTTTTTTTTAACCAAACAATAGTAGACGACTTAACTTTCAGTCGTCCGAAATTACAGATTTTAAAGTCAATTGCAAAAATAACCTCTGCGTTGACCAGACAACATATAGTTTAGTCATCTAGACAACTTAGATTGAAGTCGTCCACGTCTTCTCCACTAGTTTTTAAGTCTTCTACGTTAGTTTTTGAATAACTTGTATTTTTAAGAGTGATAAGTAACTTCAAGATATGTAAAACTCATATTTACAAAATATGTTCTCTCCCTTAGTTTTACTAAATTTGACTAAGTTTTTCAATGCAAACTTATAAAAAATATGATATGCTTTGACTAGTTACTATTGTTTGTTTCCATCTCTTACCAACATTCTTGTTTATTAAGATGAGAAAAAAGCCATTGGAGTTTATTATTGCAAATGAGAGATCCAAAGATAAGAAAAAGGCTACTGAAGTCTATTATTTCATTGATTTGTAAATGTGTAAACACATTGTTAGCACATTTAATACATCTTGGAAAACATTATTACTGATTTTACAAAAAATTCACAACTAAAAGAGTATACATGCAATTCATAAAACAGACCATAAACAAAACTATTATAGATCATTCATCTACAAAGACAAGCTTGAATTCCACTTGAGTAGACAAGACCAGACAACTTTTAAGAAGTCCAGACGACTTCTAAGAAGTCCAGACGACTTCCAGGAAGTTCAGATGACTTTGCCAGAAGACTTTTAGGAAGTTCAGACGACTTCCAGACGACTTTACAGGAAGTCCAGACGACTTTTAGGAAGTCCAGACGACTTCCAGATGACTTCCAGATGACTTCCAGACGACTAACAAGTAAGTCGTCCCAGAAGTCTTCCAGATCTGAAAAACCTGCATATTAAATCCAGATCAGAAAAACCTGCATATTCAAAAACGTTCAAATGACTTAAAAACAGAAAAAATGAGTGGAAGATTAGATAAATCTACCTTTACAGAACACACAAAAATACATATCTAAAAATAATAGATCTACCTTTAAATTAGTGGAAGATGAGTACCAAATAATTTAAAACCTGCAAAAAAAAAAATAGATTAGTAACAAAGACATGAGGCAAAATTGAAAAATTCATATAAAGTTTGGTGTTTTCAAGTCAAAGAGATTAGAGTGGGTTTGGAGAGTTTTAGTTTGGGAAAAAACTAAGAACTTTATACAACAAGAAGTTACCAAATGAAGAAAAATCAGACATAAGAACTTACCAAAACGCTCAGAAAAATCCAGACGACTTCCTGGAAGTCCAGACGACTTCCTGGAAGTCCAGACGACTTCCTGGAAGTCCAGACGACTTCCTGGAAGTCCAGACGACTTCCTGGAAGTCCAGACGACTTCCAGACGACTAACAGGTAAGTCGTCCCAGAAGTCTTCCAGATCTGGAAAACCTGCACATCAAATCCAGATCTGAAAAACCTGCATATTCAAAAACGTTCAAATGACTTAAAAATAGAGAAAATGAGTGGAAGATTAGATAAATCTACATTTATAGAACACACAAAAATACATATCTAAAATTAATAGATCTACCTCTAAATTAATGGAAGATGAGTACCATTTGATTAAAAACCTGCAAAAGAGATAGATTAGTAAGAAATACATGAGACAAAACTGAAAAATTCATATAAAGTTTGGTGTTTTCAAGTCAAAGAGATTAGAGAGAGGTTGGAGAGTTTTAGAATGATGAACATTACATTTTTGTTGCAGCCATTTGAGAGGAGGAGAGAGAATGTGTAAATTTTTCTTTATATAGGGAGACAAAAAATCCAATTAGATTAAATATTTTTGACTCAGACGACTTCCTGGACGACTTACATTTCAGTCGTCTGGTGAAGAAATTAAAACAGACGACTTACATGTAAGTCGTCCAGAAGAGTTTAATATTTTTAGCGGGAAATTAAATATTTTTAGCGGGAAACTAAAATAGAAGACTTTCCAGACGACTTACAAGTAAGTCGTCTGGACGACTGAAATATACGTCGTCCGGGTAAATTATTCAACAGACGACTGAAATATAAGTCGTCCAAACCCTAAACATAACCCCTAAACTTAATTATCTAATTAAACACTTCATAAAACCAAATCAAACTTGAAAAGTGTTTACTATACACAGAAATAAACACATATAGGTGAAAAAAAAATTTTAGTTTTCCAAAATCTAACCCTAACAATACATACAATAATACAACATATGTTTGCCAAACTCCTAAACCAAAGTATTTCATGATTCACTACTTCCACTCATATATCTTCAAAACAAATCAATTTTATCATATCTTAATTTATATCAGTTAAAACTGTTTATAATTACTTGATTTTTATTTTTTACGCATCAAAATATTTTTTTACAAGATTTATAAATTATTTTTAAAATAAACTGGTACCAGACGACTTACACTTCAGTCGTCCAGAAGACTTCCAACATCTCAGACGACTCAGACGATTTACTGGGGCTATATTCGTAAAAATGGCTTCTGTTTTTTTGTTTGGTCACAAGGGGCTGAGCTGTAATTTCACTAGGCTTTTAGGTTAGTTTTGCATTTGATTCAAGTTTGGGTATAGGTTTGGAATTAAAATCAAGTTGTGGGTTAGTTTTGGCAAAAACCCCTAAATAAATAGGTCAAAACTCAACGTTTTATGCTTATGCCTCGAGTATAAAGATTCGAGAAAAGTGAAAATACTTCACCGTGATTTTTTTTTATAAAAATAAATCATTTTTAAAATTTTTATATCATAGTGTGATACGTTTTTGACTTTTTGTTATAATAATCAGACCATATTTATAGTATTAAAAAAATCTCACATTTTTTTCGCAACAATTACCACTTTGATAGAAACACACGACAGAAGCGAGTTGAACTAAACGTCACTATCTCAAAGTTAACTTCTATAGAAGTAGGACAAAGTCACGAACCAGTCATTTAACCTTATTTTGGGTTTTTGATTGTAATTGATCGAACAAGGCTCAACGTTAAGTAGTAATAACGGGAATACATTTATAGAAAATTAGTTCTAGTTCGGTTTTTTTTTCTCCTGTAAACTATACTAGATTTTGACCCGCGCGCCTGCACGGGTGTATATTTTGAAAAATATGTTGATATTTGTTTTTCATGTAATTATTAGGATTTGGAAAAATGAATCCGATGAACATAACCGATACCGATCCAAAGATATAGTACCAAACCCAAACATAAATTGATTAAATATTCTAATTATTCAAAATTTTGTTATTTAGAGAACCGAATCTGATCCGAACCGAAGTATTTGGGTATCCGAATTTATCTAAAAATAGATTTATATACTTATATATATTAATTATTTTTAGATTTAACGTATATAAAACATCAAAAATGATACTTTTAAATTGGTTTAAATACTTGAAAATATATATAGATAGTCAAAAGTAAATATCTGAAATAGTTAAAGTATACTCAAATCACCAAAAATACTTAAAATAATTATTGATTTCGTATCCAAAATTTTAAATCAAGCCAATTGATATGTTAAGCTTAAGTATTATGACATATGTTATTCAAATTTATACGTAATATATTATTTTATTTATACATTTTGAGAAATTTAAAATATATAATGATTTAAGATTTTAAAAATAATTTAAATTAGTTATCCAAACCCAAACCAAACCCGCAAAGATCCAAATCGAACTCAAACCAAATTTAGAAACATTCTAATAAGGCTGAAATCTTTGACCCCGAAAACCCAAAATACAAACCGATCAGAACTAAACCCGTATGGGTATCCAAAAGCCCATCCCTAGTCATTATTATATATCGTATTTTATCATCATATAATTAATCGTATTTTATATGTACCATCATATAAGTAATCATATAATTAATAGTATTTTATACATACCATCATATAAATAATTACATATATTATATTTTTAAAACTTAATATGAAATATGAAAACCATAATTTGAGTTGGTATTTCAAATTGGGATTTGTATTATATTTTTCTTATATATATTGACAATATTTTTTTATAATGGTTATTGAAAAATAGTTTAGTAAAAATCCATTTTTGAATATATGTATATTTTTGAATCAATTTTTGATATAAATCAAATTTGAATTATTATTTTGATTTGAAATATGTATATAAAGTTTAAATTTTGTTTTATGGTTAGTTTAGAAAAAAAAATTTTAGGGAATTAGATTGACCCATTTTGGTATATTTTAAAAGTGGCCTAGATAACTTTCAATTTTTTAAAAAAAACATAAGCCCATTACTTTTTTTCTTAAAACTACTATCCTTGTTTTCAAACAAAAATATTTTTTTTTAAAAGACTGCAATCCATGTTTCCAAACACTCCAAATTTTTAAAAGTCCTATTCAAATCTCTAAACACTCCAATTTTGTACTTGAGTTTTAATAAGATAGATAGTTCAGTCTTTTGTTTTTCAGTTTTCCCTATGAATAAAAAAGCAAAAACACACTACAATGATCTGATTTCAATGCTCACAACTATTACCGTCTTATTATCTTCCAACCATGGCCTCCATTTTGATTTACATAAACTTATTACAAGACACAAATCCTGACATCACAATCATTCTCGTCATTATTCAAACATTGATACATCTTATTAATTAATTCTTTTATAGCAAATCCAAGTTCTGGTGGCATATACTCTTCAACTAAGCCGCCGGAATTGTGTAACCTAACAGATTCAAATTCAAGGTCATATGCTTACGAGTACAAAACAAATAACAAAAGATATTGAAGAAATATAAAAGGGAACTTACTTCCACATTTATAACCAGATGGAATCTTCTTGCCGCAAGAACGAGCAACATAAACAACTTTATCCATATCAATATAGTTCGTAACATCCCTTGAAACGTAGCGGCATGCACAAGGTACGTCGATAGGACGGATTAGAGCACAACATGACCGAGATGGCGGCGGAGAATTTGGTCCGGCGTTGCTGACGTAGCGTTGACACTCATTCATCAGTCCCGACACGTTAGCTCCACAGAACTGAGCTGTGGCCACGTTGACATTGTCGGAACCGATCATGAAGAATGCTATTGCTACAACCATGATAATTATCCTTCCACTTGCCATCTTTATTGTGTCTTGTTGTTTCTCTTCGTCAACGGTTTGTAATGAAATATATGTTGTGAATGTTTGGTCTGACGATGGATTTGTATATATAGCATAACGTTAATGCTCTGCTTAGTTTTTTAGGAACATACTTTTGGTTAGTAGTGGAGAGCACAAGGGGAGGGAGTGCTCTATTTTAATTGTTATCTTTATTTAATTGTCAAATAATGATATCAAGTTATGGTGCGTTGTGTTGTTGATGGTGGGAATGTTTCGTGGCAGTTTCTGAATGAGGTTCCAACTTATATAGTGGAGTGGTTGATCTTGCGCTTAGTGTCAGCATGAAAGTGTAACGTTGTTGGGAAAAATAGCGGATAATATTTTCTTCGAGAGGTTAAGATGGAATGTAGACGGTTTATGTTCGAGATAACCTTCGTATTTTAGGAAAGGGATTTTTAGTAAGGCTTGTGTTTGGAGATTTCTTAAAGATTTTTGGAACCTTTTATGAAATGTTTTCTTTCTATTACTTTGCTTGATTCTTGGATGATTTTACAAGTGAGCTCTACACTCCTATTTATACTAGTGGAAGAGTAACTACAAGCTAATTCTAGAGACTTCTCCATCTTCTACACACTTCTTCTTCCACACTCTTCTTCTTCCTCTAGATACTTCTTCTTCTTGGGCTAAGGCTTGATTATGATTTGATTAGTTTTGGGCTTAAGGAGGGAAACCCAACAAATCTCCCCCTTCCCGACTTAGTCCGAAATCGTTGTCATGCCGGTGCCTATGAAGCAATCTTCAAACTTCTTGATCGGTAATACCTTGGTCATAAAGTCTGACCAGTTTTCGTCAGTGTGTACCTTGTTGAGATGTATGAGCTTCTCTTCAAGAACTTCTCGGATCCAATGATGCCGAATGTCGATGTGCTTCGAGCGGGAGTGAAACGTTGGATTCTTTGCTAGGTGAATAGCACTTTGGTTGTCACATAACAAGTTGTACTTGTCTTGCTCCACTCCCAATTCATGTAAGAAGTTCTTCATCCATAGCATCTCCTTGCACGCTTCCGTTGCTGCGATATACTCTGCTTCCGTGGTGGATAAGGCAATACACTTTTGTAGCTTTGACTGCCATGAAACAGCTCCCCCTGCAAAGGTAGTTACAAATCCTGATGTTGATTTTCTTGAATCTTTATCACCAGCCCAATCTGCATCGGTGTAACCGTTCAACTCCAATTTTCCATTGCCAAAACATAGACACTTCTTCGTTGTGCCTCGTAGATAGCATAGGATCCACTTAACTGCTTTCCAATACTCCTTTCCTGGATTCGCTAGAAAGCGACTCACAACTCCTACAGCATAGGCAATGTCGGGTCTGGTGCACACCATAGCATACATGAGACTGCCCACGGCTGATGCATATGGGGTAGTCTTCATTTCCTCTTTCTCCTTCTCACTTGTTGGACTTTGCTTTGAACTTAGCTTGAAATGTCCACCAAGTGGAGTGCTCACCGGCTTTGCTTTGTGCATGTTGAATCTCTCCAACACTCTTTCCACATATCGTTCTTGGGACAGCCATAAAAGCTTCTTTGGTCTATCCCGAGTGATCTTCATTCCAAGAATCTGTCTCGCTTGCCCCAGATCTTTCATCGCAAAACACCTTCCCAAATCTTTCTTCAATGCGGCTATCTTGTTGCGATCTTGGCCAACAATTAACATATCGTCAACATAAGCAATAATATGAGAAAGTCGCCGCTTTCATACTTCTTTATGAAAACGCAATGATCATTCTTGGTTTTCTTGAAGTTGTGGTCCACCATGAAGGAGTCAAACTTCTTGTACCATTGTCTTGGGGCTTGCTTGAGGCCGTAAAGACTCTTCTTTAATCGGCACACCAAGTCTTCTTTTCCTGGAACCTTGAATCCTTCAGGTTGCTCCATATAGATCTCCTCCTCGAGTTCACCGTGTAGAAAGGCCGTCTTGACATCGAGTTGTTCAATCTCCAAGTCTAGAACTGCTGCTAGACCAAGAACCACTCGGATAGAGGACATCTTCACTACTGGAGAGAATATTTCTTCAAAATCTATGCCTTTCTTCTGGTTGAATCCTTTCACAACCAATCGGGCTTTGTATCTTGGATTTGAGCTTCTCTCCTCATACTTCAACCTGTACACCCACTTGTTCTTCAAGGCTCTCTTTCCTTTTGGTAGCTTCACCAGCTCGTAAGTGTGATTATCATGCAAGGATTGCATTTCATCTTGCATGGCTTCAACCCACTCATCTTTATGAGTGTCTCCTATGGCCTCTTCATAGCTTTGAGGCTCCCCCTCATCTGTAAGATTGACGTACTCATCTCGATAGTATTTTACAGATGGTCTTGTCTCTCTTCCAGACCTTCTTGGCTCATGTTCTTCCTCTGGCTCCACTTGATCTTCTTCTTCACCTTCATCACCATTCGGATCCATGATGGGATCCCCTTCGCCGTCATCTCCAATCACTTGTTCATGATCTTGGGGCTTATAAGAATCTTCATTCCTTACAACCCTTAGCTTTGGTTTCTTTAATTTGTTGATGTCTTCGATTGTTTGATCTTCGAAGAAAACAACATCTCTGCTCCGGATAACTTTTCTGTTAACCGGATCCCAAAGCCGATAGCCGAAATCATCTCTAGGTGACCCAAGATAGATGCACTCTTTAGTCTTGGAGTCTAGCTTGGCTCGTTCATCCTTAGGTATATGGACGAACGCTCTGCAACCGAACACCTTTAAATGGTTGTAAGAAACCTTCTTACCCGACCAAACTTCCTCCGGGACATCGCCTTCCAAAGGAACTGATGGTGTGAGATTTATGACGTCCACTGCAGTCTTTATGGCTTCTCCCCAAAATTGCTTGGGTAGTTTAGCGTGAGAGAGCATGCACCGAACTCTTTCTGTGATCGTTCGATTCATTCTTTCAGCTAGCCCATTCAGTTGCGGCGTCTTTGGTGGTGTCTTCTCCATTCTGATTCCATGAGCTTTGCAAAACGCTTCAAAGGGACCTTGATACTCTCCACCATTGTCAGATCGAACACACTTGAGTTTTTGACCCGTACTTCGTTCTGCTTGGGCTACAAACTCCTTGAAAGCATCGAGAACTTGATCTTTTGTTTTCAAAAGATGTATCCACACCTTTCTTGAATGGTCATCAATAAAGGTGACGAAATATGATGCACCTCCATTGGATTTCTCGGACATGGAGCATACGTCAGTATGCACAAGATCAAGAATATGCTTTCTTCTCATAGGCGTAGACGATCTTCGGAAAGCGGCTCTATGTTGTTTTCCGGCTAAGCAATCATGACATGGTGAGAGAGAGAGACCTTTCATATCAGGAAGAAGTTTCTTGCGAGAAAGTATGTTTAAACCTTTCTCACTTATATGCCCGAGTCTTCGGTGCCATATATCCATGTCATCACTTGCGACATTTACTTCTTCCTTGCAAAGCTTGGCTTGAGTCACATATAATGAGCCTTCTTTACTTCCTCGAGCCATGATCAAACTTCCTTTGGTTAGCTTCCATTTGCCACTACCAAAGTGGCTATCGAAACCGGCATCATCGAGCTTCCCGGTTGATATGAGATTGAGCCGAATGTCGGGGACATGCCTCACATCTTTGAGAACTATCTTACATCCCGTGTTTGATGTAAGATTAACATCCCCCTTTCCAACGATCTTGCTTCTTCCTTGATTTCCCATTTGAACATTACCGAAGTCACCACTTTGGTAGGTTGTGAAGAAGCTTCCATGAGGGGTGACATGAAAAGAAGCACCAG
Organism: Brassica rapa; assembly: GCF_000309985.2. Classification (NCBI taxonomy): domain Eukaryota; kingdom Viridiplantae; phylum Streptophyta; class Magnoliopsida; order Brassicales; family Brassicaceae; genus Brassica; species Brassica rapa. The sequence continues at coordinate 13,464,023 of NC_024802.2, forward strand.
AATCAACGATCCATGAACTATCATCAGAGCTAAGATTACATTCTCCAATGAGATATAATTCTTCGCTCTGGTCTTCCACAATGGTGGTAGTCTTGTCTTCATGCTTCTTTGTAGGATTGAACCGGTCTGGTTTGATATTACCGGTTTGTTTGTCTTTCTTGAAAAACCGACATTCCGACTTTATGTGACCCGGCTTGCCGCAATAATAGCAGGTAACTTTTGGACGTGACTTGGATCTTCCTCGAGATTGGTCTCGTCCTCTGCTTCTGTTGTGACCACGAGTCTCTTCTCTACCCCGTCTATCAACAATGTTAGCTTCTGAATAAGAGCTCGAACCTCGCTCCTTCCTGCGAACTTCTTCATTTAGAAGGCTATCAGTGACGGTGTCCATGGTAAGCTTTCCCTCCGGTGCTGAATTGCTTAGAGTGACAACTAGTGTGTCCCAACTCTCCGGCAGTGAACTAAGGAGTAAAAGGGCTTGCATTTCGTCTTCAACCTTCATATCAACTTTGTTAAGTTGATTTACGATCCCCTTGAAATTGTTCAAGTGCTCCATCATGCTCTGGCCATCCTTGTACTCTAACTTTACCAACCGTCGAACAAGAAGAGCTTTGTTTCGAGGTGTTTTCTTTTGAATCATGGATTCAAGTTTTGTCCATAATTCAAAAGCATTTGTGTAGGTAGAGACATGTTCAAAGAGGGATCGGTCGACATACTTGCGTATTACGGCAACCGCTTTTCTATTAAGAATCTCCCATGCTTTATCATCCTTTCCTTCCGGCTTATCCTTCATGATGATGGGCTCATGCAAATCTTTGCAATAAAGATGATCTTCCATCATCGGTTTCCAATAAGAGAAGTTGTCCGTCGTGAGCTTGAACATATCACCTTCAAAGGTAACGGTGGCCTCCATCTTCACTTCTTCAAAGATAACCGGTAACTCGGCTCTGATACCAGTTGTTGGGAAAAATAGCGGATAATATTTTCTTCGAGAGGTTAAGATGGAATGTAGACGGTTTATGTTCGAGATAACCTTCGTATTTTAGGAAAGAGATTTTTAGTAAGGCTTGTGTTTGGAGATTTCTTAAAGACTTTTGGAACCTTTTATGAAATGTTTTCTTTCTATTACTTTGCTTGATTCTTGGATGATTTTACAAGTGAGCTCTACACTCCTATTTATACTAGTGGAAGAGTAACTACAAGCTAATTCTAGAGACTTCTCCATCTTTTACACACTTCTTCTTCCACACTCTTCTTCTTCCTCTAAATACTTCTTCTTCTTGGGCTAAAGCTTGATTATGATTTGATTAGTTTTGGGCTTAAGGAGGGAAACCCAACAAACGTGTCTCCAAGATACATCTGGTTTGGTTTAGTTTTGTTTTTGAATCCACAAACAAAACTTTCTCAAGTATCAAGCCACGAGTCATTTAATCCTATTTTTTGGGACTTTGATGGTAATTGATCGAACAAAACTCGAAGTTAAGTAATTGTAACTGGAATACTTGTAGGGAATGAGTTATATAATTCAGACTTTTGTTTATTTTTTTACTTCTCCTTATGAAGCAAAAACATAAGGGCACTATAATGATCTGACTGAATGCTCACAAACTATTACCATCTTATTACCTTCCAACCATGACCTCCATTTTGATTTACATAAACTTATTACAAGACCCAAATCCTGTCATCGTAATCATCATCGTCATTATTCAAAAATAAATACATCTTATTAATTTTTTTACTCAAGTTCTGTTGGCATATATCCTTCTCTTTAACTAAGCCGCCGGAATGGTGTAACCTAATAGATTCAAATCCAAATGATGACATACGGTTACAAATAAGAAACGAATCATAAGATTAATATAGTATGTTAATAAACTTGGTTCAAATTGTACTTACTTCCACATTTATAGCCAGATGGAATCTTCTTGCCACAAGAACGAGCAACGTAAATCAGTTTGTCCATATCAAAAGTGTTCATAACATCCCTAGTAACGTAGCGACAACCACACGGTATATCTATAGGACGGATCAGAGCACAACAAGACCGAGACGGCGGCGGAGAATTTGGTCCGGCGTTGCTAACGTAACGTTGACACTCATTCACCAGTCCCGACAGGTTAGCTCCACAGAGCTGAGCTGTCGCCATGTTGACATTGTCGGAACCGATCATGAAGAAAGCTATTGCTACAACCATTACAGTTATCATTCCACTTCCCATCTTTTCTTATTTCAACGGTTTGTAATGAAATCTACGGTGTGATGATTGTTTTGGTCTGGCGATAGATTTGTTTATATAGCACAAGGCGTTAATGACATACTTAGTTATTTAGTAACATCTTTTTGGTTAGTAGTGGAGACAAGAGTAGGGAGTGCTCTATTTTAAGGGTTGGCACCATATTCCACCTATAGTAATGTCTTTCCTCCTATTTCACCCCAGACCTATATCTCAAAAAGTTTGGCTTCTTTACCAAACTATACAAACTTATTTAAAAACATCAAATTTAATTAATCTAGTTATTAGCGTTTATTAAACCACTTTAGCTTTAGGTGTGCAATAGGTGATAAATGTAAGTGGAGGATATACTGCTCTTATGATACTCCTGAAAGTGCTTTCTCTTCTCCATCTTTGATATGTACTCTTCTCCCATGTTCTTAAAATAGAAGATAGATAAAGGACACCAAACAACAGTAAAAGATAACAAAGAGGGTCCTCAGGTGACACCACTAATTGTTTTGTTATAGAACAAGATTATGCTGTCTGGTCCAGAGAAGGAATGACATCAATGGAAAACATAAGATAAATACATGGCCTTATGATAACCAATAAACCAATATATCACAAAGGAGACTGACAACAAATTACCACAAGAACCAGAAACTTATGTTCACAATCCATTCCTCACTAGCAATTGCTCTTAATCATCTGTTAAAAGGAAAAGTAAGTTAGCATACTTAATCAGCTGCTCAAATCCACAATTAACAATTATCACACATGACTCATTACCATATCTTTAGTTATTGCTGCTGGCGAAATTTTTCATACTGTTACGGTGCAATCTCTCCAGCAATATCTTCAGGAACTTCCCCTACAGCAACCAGGATTCACAAAAAGATAACGAGACTTGTGTTTTTTACTTTCAATCAATTAGCATTGTTGGAAAATTAAATCTTAATTAAGGCACCATGTTTCCAAATAAAATTAATAAGAGGCTAAACCAATTCACAGGGCTATACTAAAGTTCAACTGGTATTAGTCTCTGTATCATGCAGTCATCTTAGTAGCTAACTAAATGTTCATCTCTGGACTATCCTGATTGATTCCAAATGAACCTTTGCTGGACCGTCTCACCTCGAGGAGTAGACTGAAAACCGCAGTTGGTGAGATGATTAGCAAGGGTCTCGCCTAAAGTCTTTTGCCAATCAGGTACACTTCTGGCTTCCGGTACAGGCCACACTATTGCTGTCTCGGTGGTGAGGTTAACACTAGCAGAAGCAACTTGTGGCTATATAGCAAAAGACAAGAAAATCTAAATCAAAATAATCAGAAATTATTTCTAAAGACCATGACACACGAGTTTGGTCTTTAAAGTCTTACTTGGCTCTCCAGGATCTTCTTCACACTTGCTGAACAACCACCACATGTCATCCCCTTTAATTCAGTAGAACATTCGATGTAAAACATAACAGTTAAGTGAATTTATAATCATCAATCATTAAGAGAAAGAGACAGAGAGAGAGAGAGAGTAAACATACTCCGACATTGAGAACAATGATGTCTGAAGATGGAACAGAGACGCCGCCATCACCTGCTCCAGCACCCAATTTCGACTTTGAATCACCACTATCCGATCCTCCTCCACCTCCACCGCCGCTTCCGCCGCTATACCCGCCGAATCCAGCACCGCCGCCACTGAATGAGGGAGATGAGCTGGGCAAACATTGCAAACGGCGTCGGTTCACCGGCAAACCAGCAGCTCCCAAGCCACCAAGACCGCGAACGGCCGGAGAGGAGCGAGCGAGCAATAGAGGGTGGACGTGTCTGGCGCCGGAATTGTGACTAGTGATGAGAGGCAATGAAGGACCAGTTGTTCTGGCCGTCGTTGTTGCCGAGACGATTGAGAAAACAGCGAGTGTAGACTCCATGGAAGTGGTTCCTGAGATTCTCGTTATCTTTTTATTTACTCCACGTTCACGGGCCTGTCTTTGTTTTAGTTTACTTCTTCTAGATGAGTTGTGTCAGGTCTGAAACTTGTCTAACATACTCTTGTTGTCGTACAACTTGTTTTGGTTTGTCAAAGTATACTATGTGTAGCCCTTGGATTTACACCCGAACCAACCAGCCAAACCTAACCAATTTTTTTGGTTTTCAGTTCAAAACCGGTTATGAGTTCGGTAAAGTTATTGGAAAAAAAAACAGTTTTTGATTTGGTTCGGTGGTCGGTTGAATCCGGTTTTTCAAACAAAATTAAGCATTTTTTAAAATAATTTCGAACCGAAAACAACCAAACTAAACTAACCGAAAAAAGAAACCTACCAAAATTAACTGATTCTTTCTTGAAATTTTACCAAATTTAACCACAAAAATTGGCTGGTTTCGGATAATTATTTGAAAGACCAAAATTAATCAAACCGATTATAGTGGAACCAAACAAATCAAAAGCGAAAATAGACGATCCAAATAAACCAAAAGAAACCCAGGCCTATGACTATGATTATGCCTACTTACAAATTTTAACTGATTTACCGGTTTATTAAGTCAAGCCACCTCATATTATTACCCAACACACAAAAAGAAAACAACAGTGTATGCGGTCTTGTTTCACACAATCTGCATTTTTACCATGCGGAATTAGAAGACGGTGATGTTGCCATCACAGAATCTGATGGTCTCTTTGACAACGTGCATGAGAAATAAATTGTTTCAATAGTTTACAGGTCACTGGAACAAAGTTTGGAACCTCAGGTGCTCAACGTTTTCAACTAAACTATATTAGTACATCTGTACATGAATGTTGAATGTAACAGAGGTGGTACTGTCATCGTTTCAGTTGTGAATACCGTCTCGTATCTAATATGCATTTTCCTCGGCAACTGTAAATAAAGTGAGGTATTACATAATACACATAACCATGTTGTTTTCTCTACTTTGTGATGGAAACGATGGACAATGTGGAAAGTAAGGTGTCCAATACAAGCGGCTCTTGGTAAAATCATCTGATTCAGATTCATGTGAGTATATCATAGCTCTGAGCCTCTGAAGTTTCAGTTTCTACGGAATTACAACGCATACATTTCACAAATACACTGGTTCTCAACTTGGGATCCAAAATGCGTCACAAAATACAAACTTGGTTCAGACCGCATCATGCCACATTGAGGATCTGAACATCGTGTTTAATTATCTATATATTATGCTATAATCGTAACATCTCAAAAGACACATCAAACTATCTATAAGCAAAATACCGAAAGCAATGGTATATCAGATGAAAACATCTAATCTCAAAAAAGTTGTAGTATCTATATATATATAAAATTGTTTGCCTCACTCCTAGGCTATCCAGCTGGAAACTCACTTTCTGAGGGACTGACATGTGTCCCGCTGTGTTAAATGCTGCGATTCATTTAATTGGAAATCATATTGGGCTTTGGTTTGTTGTGTATTTGTCTAATAATTATGGGCTTAATGTTTTTTTTTGTTACAGCCATGAGTAAACATCATGAATACGGCACTCACTCTCAATCTTTAATTAGATTTCATATTAGCAGAATAAAATATTTTTTAAAAATGGTAAAATGCATAAAATTTATATAGTTATAACATACAAAGTAATAGGCTAGATTCTAAATTTGATTTGTTGTCTATCCAATTATTTCTTTTAAATATTAGTTATAAGTAAATTATGCTAATAAATGTGAAAATACTGAACCAATTAATAAAAAATTAACTATTTATATATTATTAAAATATACAAATATTTTAATAATAAAAAAAAAATACAAAACTCACGTACAATGTTGAAAAACTATATAAAATAATCAATATTTTGAGTATTAAACGTAACCACAACAACAAAAACTGAAATCTACTTACTATATATAAGAAAAGTTAAGCAAACATTTAAGAAAACGTATAATACCATTTCAATCATGAACATCATGTCATGCTAATACAAACTTATAATCTCTAATAACACTAATAAAAAAATAAAATATAAAAGAATTTAGTTAAACATATGTGAAGATGATATAAAAATGTGTATTCATTATAAAAAAACATAACAAAAAAGAAAGATAATAATAAAGTAGTACAATGTCAGAAAATGTATTTGAAAAAAAAAAAAAAAACATAAACAAGTTAGCAAAATAAACAACATCCAACGTTAACTAAAATGAATGTAATATCCCTCATCACTTAAAATTTTCTAATAGAGAAATATCATTAGTATACACATCACTTACAAATGCAAATGCAAATCTAAAACACAGACCACAAAATCATACAAAAGAATAAAAACCGAAATCACAAATAAAGTATATCCCGCCCGTAGGGCGGGCCGAACCTAGTATACATATATAGAGAGGCAATGAAAGCTGGAAAAGTTACTGAGCTTTTGTAAACGATTATCCCTATATATTAATTGAAGCTCATTTAAAAAGTTATAACTTTAAATTTGTACTAACTAAAAAAAACTATGCTTAGATGTCACTTAATTAAGATATATATCAATTTAGCTTACGTGAAACTTTAGAATCAATTAAAAAAATATTAGTCCAAATCCAATTAATAGGAAACATTGTATTAACCTAAAATATAAAAATTATGTGTAATCTTTCCTTAAATAAAAGTTACAAAATTACTAAATATGATTTAACATATATATAAAAATTAATAACTATGAATAATAAGAGTTGATAACAATTTTTGCATCCTTTTTCATTTTTGTTTAATTTTATATTATAAAAAAAATTAAACAGTCACATTAACCATATAATAAAAAATTAGATTTTTTTTATTATATGTTATATTTTTTTTAAATGACTTTAAATTACAAAAATGAGAAAACCTTATATGTTTTATTTAAAAAAAATTAAACGACTTTAAATTACAAAAATGAGAAAACCTTATATGTTATATTATTCTTATATGTTATATTTTTTTCTTATATATTATATATTGAATTTTTTAAAACAATTTTAAATTACAAAAATGTAAGTTTTGCTTAAGTATATGACTAAAAACATTAAAATGACGTGTATCTATTCGATAGTTGATCTTATAAACCTTTCAAAACCATATGAAACATAGATGTCAAAGTAATTCAAATGTGGAAACAATACTGTTCATATTTTTCAAGAATGTGTTCGGTGAAAAAAAAGTTTCTATGTCATAATTTGTTTAATATTCAATCCGATCAACCAATGATATATTAATTATAGTTTAGTTCAACAATTTTTAATAAAAATTGATCCGGTCCATCGGAAAGAAACTATATAATAAAAACAAAACATTGTATATGTATAAATAAAATGATCAAATATATATATAAAAATTATCGATAATATATACAAATAAACTTACCATGCACAAGGCGCATGTTTTATCCTAGTTATATAATTAAAATAACATATATATATATGAATTTATAGAAGTTGTGTGCCCCCTATTTTGACCATACTCATTTACTTGGTCAAGCTGAGATACTAGAACAATATATATTTTAAGATGGTACTCAACATGTGACATCTAACTCGGTTTCAAATCTGTGTGCATGTATGTATGAGTTGTAGATAAGAAGAAAAAATCATGGTAAAACTTCAAAGTTTTAAAGTTAGTCTCTTTTACTTTTAATTTTTTTTAATAAGGCATGTGATTTGTTTTTTTATAATCTATTTAAAGCTACTTACATCTTCGAAACTACGAATGATTCCGCTATTTGTAATCAGAAGAATAAGATGGAATCCAACCAAATAAAACATATTTTGGAAAAATAATAAGAATGAAAAATTTGTTATGAAAATTAGATACATTAGAGATGAGAATAATAAGCATACTATATAAAAATGAGAGGGTGTCTTGTAAAAAGAATAAAAGTGACTTATCATCTATAACCCTAAAGAAGAGAAGAGAACCAAGACCAACCCTCTCTTTTATATTCCTTTTATTTTTCTTTCTTATGTCTTATATTTTCATCATTTTTATCATTTCACCTTAGACTAATCTATCTTATTCATCTTTCCTCAACAATTGTTCGGTTTGATGTAGGTGGAGATAGAGATTGCATCCATGGAAATGTCTAGAGGAAGCAATAGTTTTGACAATAAGAAAATAAGTTGTCAAAGAGGTCACTGGAGACCTATCGAAGACGATCATCTCCGGCAACTCGTGGAACAATATGGTCCCAAGAACTGGAATTTCATTGCTCAACATCTCTATGGAAGATCAGGTAATAAATTCATATCTTCATCTTTTTCATATATGTATTTTCTAATGAAAATTGTAGTAGATCTATGTGTTTTTGTAAATAATAGAGAGTGATACCGATTCATAGGGAAAAGCTGTAGATTGAGATGGTACAATCAACTCGATCCAAACATCACCAAGAAACCTTTCACAGAGGAAGAAGAAGAGAGACTTCTCCAAGCTCATCGGTTCCAGGGGAATCGTTGGGCATCCATTGCCCGATTATTCCCTGGGCGGACGGATAACGCTGTCAAGAACCATTTCCATGTCATCATAGCTAGACGCAAACGTGAAAGCTCTTCTTCCACGGCCACTTCTACGTTCAACCAAAGTTGGCATAATATTTTTAGCCATAGTTCTAGTCTTACAAGGCTAGATAGATCCCAGTTTGGGTTATGGACGTATCAAAAGGACAAGAGTCGCGGTCTCTGGCCTTACACTTTTGTTCCTGCACCTAAAGATGGTCAGTTTGGATCATCATCTATCTCAAATTTACACAAAGACATTTATCCTGAGAGAATAAAGTCTAAAGAGTTGGTGGATCATCACAATTACGAATTTCAGGCAGCTACACCAGATCATAAGAAAAACTCAATAAGTGAAGATGGACCATCCATGGGAGATAATGGTGGGAAGAAAAATGTTACTTTCATTGATTTTCTTGGAGTTGGATTACTTTCTTAGGATATAATGTCACAACTCAGTGATCTTAAGGGTATCTATCGTTAGGGTTAGGTATCATTTTCAGCCTTTTGCTTCCTTAAAATCTCATATGAAAATCAGTTACAACTCTCGCTTTCCATCCATCCATATATACATAAACATATCATTATTAGGTGTCTCTTTATATATGTATATCGCATGCACTTGAATTGGTATATTACACATACATGTATCGTTACTTCGTTAGTATAATGCACGGTTTGATGTTTCGTACTGATTCATGTAATAAATCTGTTTTTGCATATTATAGGGCGTATTTATACACAAAGATATATGCAAGTCTACTAATTTTATATATTACCAAATTGCTAATTATTGTATTAGAACTTGTAAAGCTTGAAATTTGTGTATCTAAATGGGAGCTTGTATTAGAAAGCATGTTTTATATGATATTTATAATGCGTTAGTTACATTAAGATCGTCACTAGCTACGTACACACATATTTGCATGGTTCTGGAGAAATGGATTAATCGTTTTCTTCTAGCTGGCTTTACGGACCTGCTTAAAACCAATTTCTTAATCTATCATATATAGTTTTTGCGACTGTGGGAAACAATATATAATTTGCAAAAAGCATAATATTAAAACTACACAAGTTATATGAATTCCAAGTTATATAATCTTTTAAAGCTAGACACTTTAGTCATCTACAAACAAAAATCTCACAAAACTATACTTTGTTACTATGTTACCCAAACCAAACCATGTAAAACTTTTTTTTAAATTATGATTGAATTATCTTTCTTCATATCATTAGACACGACACACACAGCGAGACAAGAAAAAAAAACATATTTATTTTTCGTCCATTCGTAGCTTAAGCTTTGCACACCATATTTTTATTGTTTCAGTATTTTAAAATGAAAATATATACACTAAAAAACGTAAGCAGTGCAATATTACGTTTGTTTTATATGCGTCTATTTTTTTATTTAGATATCATTTTTTCCTCGTCAGATATTTGTACTTGCAAACTATAAATCTAAGTTTTTTATTTGTTTCATTTTTCATATATTTCTAGATAATATCCAAATAGCTGGACTAGTTTTATCTAGAGCCCACAAAACAAAAAGAGCCTCTACAAACTGAGCTGGGCCAATTTGGACTCACCCTTAAAAGTTTAAACACGTTTTTTTTTTTTACATTATAATATTAATGATAAATAAAGTAATAACGAATGAAATAATGCGACATAAATATCTAATTCTCATGAAAAAAGTTCTTCTCTCCTTTTCCTCTGTTCTCTCTTTAGAAACTTTTACAGAGGAGAAGTTGAAGAGAAGAAACCTTACACCGGTGTCTTTCCGGCGACTCTCTGCCCGTGGTTGGGCTACCCTTCCGGCGTCGCACCTTCTTCTTCGGTGGTCGGCCGGCCTTTGGCTCTGACGACGCACTAGCAACTCCGGTGTTATCGTCAGCTTTTGGCACCGCGTCACACGTTCCTTTCGTTGTTGACGGCGGCTCTCTTACGGGTTCTTCCCGGATTATGTTTACTCTCCTCTTCTTCGTGCTTCTTCTGATTCAATCAACTTCCGGCTTCGATTGAATCGACTACGGCGATGTTGATTGGATTTCTTTGTTTTGAAGCGGAGAGACTATGGCGTTGTATAAAGTTGCGTTCTCATATACGGTTCTCGTCATCAGCGGTGGTTATCTTCGAACGGGTTCCTGTTCCGGTGTGCTTCCGGTGGAACATCCGACTAGATCCTCCGGCGGTGACGCTCCAGTCGATGAAGTTCGGTGGATGAAGTTAAGGCCAGATCTTTGATAAAGTTGGTTTTAGTTAAATCATACGTTTTTAATCGGCTAATGGATTGTCTCGGCGATTCACTCGGTCGCGGTGAGTTATGCTGGTAGTTGCTCTGCTCCGATGAGATTGGTCTCCGGTGGTACAGAGTTCCGGCTTGAAGCTCCGTTGCAGCGGAGGTTGGAAGCGGGTTCCTCGGTTGACGCGTGTCTCCTTCTTTCTCTGGTTCGAGCACGTGGGCTCAACAAATGACGTTTCCTCCTCCAGAGTGCAATCTTAGTTAGTTGGGCCTTGTTAGGTTTTGTAATTTTATTTGTAGCCCATCTCTTTGGGCCTAGTCTTAAGTGTTTAACCTTTTTTGGCTTTTTGTATCATATGAACTTGTTATAATAATAAGGGAAAATTGTTTTTTTAGAGCAAAAAAATGATAACTATGTCCCTTTAGACTAATCTCTATTTTGTGTCATTTTTACCTATAACACCCTTTAATATTTTTGAATATAAATTTAATAAACAGTTTTACAAACAAAAAAAATTTGGAAAAATAATCACTTTTGATAAAATACTTATATGAACTTAGTGGTATTTTTTTCAGTTATAAAAAAGTTGAAATCATAAATTTCAGATTATGTTCTAAATAAAGTAGAAATAGCATTCTACGAAGTAGAAAACGAAATCTACTTTTTTCATTGAATCTACAATGTTTAGAATACGTGATCTACGTAAATAGGAGTATTCTAAAAATATTTAGAATACACATTCCGCGCTTAAACTACCATTCTAAAATCTTTAGAAATCAAAATCTACACATTAATATAAATCTAAAACACGTAGAAACCGACTTCTACATATTTAATATAAATCTAAAACATGTAGAAATCAAAATCTACACATTACTATAATTCTAAAAACCTGGAGAAACCGATTTCTACAGAGTAGCTGTATTCTACGGATAAGAAATCAGTTCCTAAAAATATGGAAACAAAATATTTGAGAATATTCACTTTTATATTTTGAAAAAATAGATTTAAAAAAACGAAAAAGGAACTAAAAAAACTAGGTAACCTTCTTCGCCGTCTTCTATATCCTATTCATTGTTCACAAATTTTCATAAAAATTTCACATTATTTCTACCATGATTCATGTCTATGCCTCATGTGGTGTTTGATAATTATTTGTAGCTTCAGGTTGGAGTTTTAATGTTGATAAAAAAAAGGGAAAAGTTACTTGCTTTGGAATTGATGCAACAAAACGGCATTTTCTTTTTTTTAATGAGTGACATTAATCATAATTTGTTCATCATCTTCCCCAGATTTTTTTACTCACTAACCAAACGCAATCATATAATCATTTGAAATAATGTTACTTTGCTTCAATTTTTGTTTGCCAATGGTATTGTAGAATCTGTATGATCACATGAAAGAAATGCATCTATTCTTTTCTATAAGTGCATATAGTAATCTCTTGGAAAGACAAAAATGCTTCATCATATATCTGGAGTCAACACAAGTATAAAACCAACCAAACAGAAGGTTCAAAACGTTTGGCTATAATTTTAACAACCTTGTTGCAACACCATGCAGAGTCTACTAGCAAATATGAACCGATGTGAACTAATTTGAAGTTATCTAATTTTTGGTTTGAGGTTTTGGTGGCTTCAAACTAAATTTCAATGCTCATTGTTTCAGCTATAGAAGTCATCAGGGAATTCTGTGGAGGGTGATTCAACTTGCACATCTACCATTGAGATATTCAAGATACAACCGCATATGTCTCTATCTTGTGATCTCCCAACGTGTCGTAACCAGTTGAATATTTGTAGACTAGACATGCTTTCAAGAACAGAACTCGGGTGGTTCCATGTAGCCATATCATTAGTCTTCAAATCTCCATGAAACTAAGACCAAGCAGAAGAAAAATTAGATTAAGAATGATGATACTGGCCATTCATCAGATAAACAAAAAAATAGTTTGTGAAAGAAACTTACATCTGGTATAAAGATCTGCAATCAACACTCTTAACCCGCAATCCTTCACACGAGCGTGAGAACCACTTCCTCAGTTGCAGAAAACACAGACCGAGAGTCTCCTCTGTAATGCCGTCATTTTCTCTGATTCTAAAAACTCATAAACAGAAAAGCTTAATCAAGAAATAGACAACGAAGCATTATCATTCCAAAAATGCAGCGAACGACACAAAACAAGAATATTAGACACGAGATTACAAGCATGAAAAGTAAATAGAAAGGAGAAGACTCTACGTTACCTTAAAGCCGGAGAAGAAGTCTAGTCTTCGTCGCTCCACCATGAGAGATAAACGATCTAAGCCAGAGCACACACTCTTTACGTCGGAGAAGAAGTCTCGCCTTTGTTGCTCCACCGTATGAGAGCGGGTTTCTTTGTCGCCACCTAGAGAGAAAGGCAAGAGATAACGAGATTAGGGTTATGAAAATTAATTTGGGTATTTTTTATGTGTTGATTTTGATTTAATTTAGTTAATTTAAAGTATAATATTTTAATAAATTATAATTAGTTTATATTTGTATTTTCGAAGGATAGACTTGGGATTTTGGTAAATATTAGTCTAATGAGACAATCTTATGTTAGACTTATCCTATTAGGACAATGTATATGTTTTTTTTGTCTAAAAAAACAATTTTCCCTAATAATAATACCAGATGACAAAAAAAAAAAAAGTAATAACGAATGGTATCCCACCATTCATCATCATGCTTTTTATCATCATACGAACATAACCAACATCATCCCCAGTTGAAGTCGTGCGCGTTTGACTTTGACCAGCTAAAAAGAGCTTGAAATGCGCCACGTCATCAAAACTTTTGTCGTTTTCCTCGTTTTGCATTAAATGTCATTTTTAATTTCACTGTACCAACTCAGATAAAACTCTTTGGCTTTGTCTTCTTTCACATTTACTTTTTTTCTTGTAATAATCTTTCTTTTTTTAATTATTCGTTCTTCTTCCGATAACTTGTTTCTATCATCTTCCTTCCTTCGTTTTCTCTCAATCTTACTTCTCCGGTTTAGTAGTCAACGGTCAGCGATCTCGGCTCGGCGTTTTCAAATCGGAAACACATAGCTCTGAGAGAGTCTTTGGTTATCGATTTGGGTTGGTCTTCTCTTCAAATTATAGTCAACGGTTGAAAACGCGTCAAGGGCTTTTCTCATTGATTCGAGATCCTATGAAGAAGAGTTGTTCTAGGGTTCGTTTTTAATATGCGAGGAATGATGAAACCTAGCTTCTTATGGCTGCTTCTTGTTTTCGATTTGGTTCTCAGAGTAGCTGGCAACGCCGAAGGTCTGCTTCTCTTCGATTATTTATTGTATAAGCAGAGTTTTCTATTTGACTTGAGTTATGTTATGTAATTAATTGATTGAAAAGGTTTGAAAAGTGTTTTTTTGATTCTTTCTTTTGGTTAAAACCGCAGGTGATGCTTTGAGTGCACTGAAGAACAGTTTAGCAGACCCTAACAAGGTGCTCCAGAGTTGGGATGCTACTCTTGTTACTCCCTGTACATGGTTTCATGTTACTTGCAATAGTGACAATAGTGTCACACGTGTGTAAGTTTCTTTCTTTCTTTCTCTCTGCCGCCAAGAATGTTGCCTTCTAAGAATTCTTCTTTGCTCAGTGACCTTGGGAATGCGAATCTATCTGGTCAGCTAGTAATGCAGCTTGGTCAGCTTCCAAACTTGCAGTACCTGTAAGTAATCATCTCTTCTTAAACATGATATATCTAGGTGAAGTAGCTTTGATAATTTTTGTAATATGGAAGTAAATGTAATGATACAGGGAGCTTTATAGCAATAACATAACTGGGACAATCCCAGAGACGCTTGGGAATTTAACGGAGTTGGTGAGCTTGGATCTTTACTTGAACAATCTAAGCGGTCCCATCCCAAAATCTCTTGGCCGACTACAGAAACTCCGTTTCTTGTATGCAACCCCCACTCTTCTCTTACTACCCCCTTTTTTTTTATAATCAGCCTAACTATTGTCTTCAGTTTCCTTGAAAAGCTATTCCTACTTGTGTTTAGGCGTCTTAATAACAATAGCTTATCTGGAGAAATCCCAAGGTCTTTGACTGCTGTCTTGTCGCTTCAAGTTCTGTAAGTGTACCTTTTGTCTCTCTCTCCCTAGTACCTTTGTGTTCATTGTTTCTTATCATTGTTTGGTATTAACTTTATTTTTAAATGCAGGGATCTCTCAAACAATCCTCTCACTGGAGATATTCCTGTTAATGGTTCCTTTTCACTTTTCACACCTATCAGGTTTTGCTTCTGTCTCTCTTAATTTAAACCTTTTGTGGACATGTCAGAACGGTTGATTAATTATTTGAAATTTATTTTCAGTTTTGCCAATACCAATTTGACTCCTCTTCCTGCATCTCCGCCGCCTCCCATCTCTCCTACACCGCCATCACCTGGAGGTTCTTCGTTTTGTCTATGTCTACTTGAAAAACATTCAAAGACTAAGATGTTCATATCATACTTGCAGGGAGTAATAGAATCACTGGAGCTATTGCTGGAGGAGTTGCTGCAGGTGCTGCACTTCTTTTCGCTGTTCCAGCCATTGCACTTGCTTTGTGGCGTAGGAAAACACCACAAGATCACTTCTTTGATGTACCAGGTTAGAGAAACATCCATGGCTTGTTTTTCTCATTGACGCTACTTTGGCTGAGTTTTTGTTTTTGTTACAGCTGAAGAGGACCCAGAGGTTCATTTAGGTCAACTCAAGAGGTTTTCATTACGTGAACTACAAGTTGCTTCTGATAATTTCAGCAACAGGAACATATTGGGTAGAGGTGGTTTTGGTAAAGTTTATAAAGGAAGGTTGGCTGATAGCACTTTGGTGGCGATTAAAAGACTGAAAGAGGAGCGTACTCAAGGTGGTGAACTACAGTTCCAGACCGAGGTTGAGATGATCAGCATGGCAGTTCATAGGAACTTGCTTCGGCTTCGTGGTTTTTGCATGACTCCAACAGAGAGATTGCTTGTTTATCCTTACATGGCTAATGGAAGTGTTGCATCCTGTTTAAGAGGTAACTCTCTCATCTTGTAGCTTATTCCTTGTCCTCCTAATTGCTGCAAGGAAATACCTAAAAGTTCGTTTAGGACCGGTTCTGAGTTTTTGGGGGTTACATGCAATTTAGTAAGAATTTTAGTTTAAACAATTTGGTACCTGTTCTGAGCTTTTGAGGTTTATATGCAATTTAGTAAGAATTTTTGTTAAAAAATTCAAACAACTTTGGTACAGGTTCTGAGATTTTGGGGGTTACATGGAATTTAGCAAGAATTTAATTTAAAATTTTAAACAATTTTGGAACGTTTATGAGATTTTGGGGGTTATATGCAATATCGTAAGAATTATTTTAAAAAAAATATACAGTTTTGGTATCGGTTCTGAGAATTTGGGGGTTGCATGCAATTTAGTAAGAATTTTAATTAAAAAAATCAACAATTTTGGGAGCTTATGTTTATATAAATATTTATTAAAATTTGGGGGTTCATAGGTCAATGTTTCACTTGTATAAGCGTTGATCTGCTAGTAATATTTTATTCTTATCTTGTCCTTAGACCGTCCAGAGTCTCAGCCAGCACTTGATTGGCCAAAGAGACAGGGTATTGCGTTAGGATCAGCAAGGGGACTTGCATATTTACATGATCATTGCGACCCAAAGATCATACATAGAGATGTGAAAGCTGCAAATATATTATTGGACGAAGACTTTGAAGCTGTGGTCGGAGATTTTGGGCTTGCAAAACTCATGGACTACAAAGACACACATGTCACAACCGCAGTGCGTGGTACGATTGGTCATATAGCACCTGAGTATCTTTCCACTGGAAAATCATCAGAGAAAACAGATGTGTTTGGTTATGGAGTCATGCTTCTTGAGCTCATTACTGGACAAAGAGCTTTCGATCTTGCTCGTCTCGCCAATGACGATGATGTCATGTTACTAGACTGGGTATATATTCATGTGTTTCAGTTTCACACTTGTATAGTTTCTTTCTTCTATTTGTGTTAGTTATAAATGTTTGTTTTGTACCATTCAACAGGTTAAAGGGTTGTTGAAAGAGAAGAAGTTGGAAGCGCTAGTAGATGTTGATCTTCAGGGTAATTACATAGACGAAGAAGTGGAGAAGCTAATCCAAGTGGCTCTGCTCTGCACTCAGAGCTCACCAATGGAAAGACCCAAAATGTCTGAAGTTGTGAGAATGCTTGAAGGCGATGGTTTAGCTGAGAGATGGGAAGAGTGGCAAAAGGAAGAAATGTTCAGACAAGATTTCAATTACCAAAACTATAATCAACCAAACACTTCCTGGCTCATTGGTGATTCCACTTCCCACATAGAAAACGATTATCCTTCGGGTCCAAGATAAGATTCGTAACAGGAATGCTTTTTCGTTGTCTTTATTTTTCTTCTTATGTATTTATTAAGGGTTTAGTTTATGCTGATCCATATTATTGAGTTCTTTAAGCAAATACATGTATGAAGATTCAGGTGGGGTTTGTAAGTTGTAATGTTTACGTGAAAAGGGACTTGAATATTTGAAAGCTAAAAACTGAACAAGTTTATATTCTCTGGTCACTATGTCTCTCCCAAAGCCTAATAAGTGAAAGCTCTAGGAAACACACATGCATGCAACAACCAAACAGTAAAGTTGTTTTTTTAGCACTTAGAGCAGCATTAACGCAAAGGGAGGGGAGCATGGGTTCTAATTTTTTTTTATTATTAACTTTTTGTTTTATCCGATTTAAAAAAAAAAAAAATTAAAAATAAACTAATTGCGGGTCGCCACGTGTTAGTGGGATCCGCGAAAAATGGCAAAACCCTCAGAAACTCAACTCTTGCAGAAGAGGTAGAAGAGACAGGTTTTAATTAATTGTGGGACATGCATGATTTTTAAATTTTTTTTTTGAAGAGGCAACCTTTAGAGGGGCCGTTAAGAGTTATTTTTGGGTTCACCCCCTAGGGTGAACCTAAAGGTTCACCAACCAATAGAAAATTGTTATTTCAGATCTATTATCTTTTAATTAAGGAAACCAAATAACTTGACAAATTATATTATCTTTTCAAAATAAAATTTAAAAATAAATAAAAATAATATATAGAAAACGAATTCAAAAAAAAAAAATGTTGTCAACAAAACACTAAACCCTAAACTCTAATACTAAACCCTAAACTCTAATACTAAACCCTAAACTCAAATCCTAAACCCTTGGGTAAAACCTTTTTTAAATAATATTTTTTTAGAACTATTGTTATTTTTATTTATTTAATCTTTTATTTTTTATTTTAAAAACATAATATAATTTGACAAGTTATTTTGTTTCCTTAATTAAAAGATACTAGATCTAAAATGACAGTTTTTTATTGGTAATCATAGGGGGTGAACCCAAGAAAAAGTTCGTCGTTAATGCTGCTCTTAGTAATATATTACATTTATTATATAATTTCTGACTCTATTAACCGTAAAGTTATTTAATTAAAATAAAGTTATTTAATTAAAGATCACGTAACACGGTAACAGTCCGAGCTAGATAATTTATTAATCAAAAATAAAATGTACGACCGATATGTATCATGTGTGTTTTTTTTTTGTTAGTCCAATTCCGAGCTTTAGGTCAATATAATTTTCCTTACCCCTGGAGTCGGCCTTTAGATATTTCGATCTAGAGAATAACTTTCCGTACCAAAGGTGGTTTGAACCCAGGGCACATGTAAGACTTCTCCATCTTTTCTAAACCAGTTCCAACTTCCAATGTACGCAGATGTTTCACCGCAAACGGAAGTTCCAGCATGGTTCCTTCCCACCTACCTAATATATAGTTAGTCTATATACCCTCCCTTCTTCTCGACTATATACATAGATAGAGAATACATAGACAAACGTCAAACGTTTTTATTAGATTTGTGAAACACACAAACAATTACACCCAACATATTACGAAACACCAAGTTTTTAGATGGTGCACAAGTGATTCATCATGAATCATATCATTGAGATACATATAACCGATGGTAGGAGCACTGGTACAGAAAATCAGAAATACATTTGGTACATGCTTTAGTTAAGACAGCGACAATGTTTACGGACTTCACCTTGAGAGCTATTTTTGACATTGAGCTTGCTCATTTTGCGCATGGCCTTTTGAAAATCAAAGAAAAACTTAGTTTGGTTAAGGGCATAGCCATTAACAAGATTCCTCGTCACTGGACTGTTGAATAAGGCTTGGTCTGAAAAGAGGACTCCTGATTTCATCTGAAGCGCATTGAAATAAGCATTGTCGAAATCGTTGCGTGTGGCATCAAGTGGTTGCTCTGCATTGTCACCGGCACTGCAAGTTTTTGAGAGAGTGTTTGCAAAAGAAGAGTCTACTGAAGAATCTAGGGTGATAAGTCTAGCCTTGAAGGATGAGCATCGTGCAACTCCAAGGGTATGTGCTCCTATATATAGTTCACAAATTAAGTTAACAAATTGCTTTGGAGTATTCACATTCTCGATAAACATATATATTGTATGGATTTCATTCTAAGTGATGTAAAGTATATTAATATTACTAAAGAAGACTTACCAAAGAGACTCTTTACTACCTATGCCAATATTATTTCAAGTCAGTAATCTCTACAATATTATTTGATAAGTCGTAGTAATCTATATGTCATTCTCATGTTCATTTTAAAATAATTAATTAGAATAGTAACTTTAATAAATGAAGTTTATTACTAAAATGCTATTACTAATAGCTTTTATTTAATTTTTATTAATATTTGTTTCAAAATCACCTTATTATAAAAAGACAATATATTTAACATTTGACATGAAATGGAACTCAAGTGTGATGTAAATAAACAACTTACCAGAGAGAGCAACAACATCTTTCGGACTAAAGCCACGTTGGCCAAAAGCCTGAATGAGTTGAGAGGCATTGAAAGAAGGTGGAAGAAGATTTTTTGTATCTTCTATCTTGGATCTTTTACCATCAAATCTTCCTTTAGGTATTTGATAAAATGGACCACCAGCCTAATAAACAGACCCATTTACTAATTCTTTCTAAAAGTACATAAATCATCATACTAATATAATCACCAATGATCGATCTTGATCAGCTTACCCAAAAAACAGCATCTCTAGCAGCCATGGCAAGTATATCTGCGCAAGATACAACTCCTGGACAAGTATTCTCGATTTCTTGTTTTGTATCATATATGATCTCGTAGCCACGTAGACTCAGATTCCCAGGCGAATCCTTTTCTGCAGTGTTGTCATTTGTTGAATCTAGCAGAATCGAAGCGTCACATCCCTTATAGGACAAATAAATAAGTTAGTTTTCAAAACTTCTATTAGTGTTCTTTTATGTACGTAGAAAACGTTACCTCAATGAAACAGTCGTGGAAGAGCATACGGATAAGACCTGCGGCTAGAGTGGGATCGGCTTGAAGAGCATTATTAACACTATTCTTCACAATCTGCTCTGCGGTAGGACAGCTCTTCATGTAGTAATTCTTACTTAAGCCCCTCACGTTAGAAGAAAGCGCAACGATTGCATGCATAAGCATAATAACGCTCAATAAATTTGCCATAACCATCTTATTATCTCCCATCGTAAATAACCTCCCCAGTCCCCACCGTGATATATATATATAGCTATTAATATTTATATTTATATTCTGTTTCAAAGCCTTTTTAATATGATATTCAGTCACAAGCTTGTGTATATATCACTTACCATTTATATAGAGTATGAATTCACACTAATTAGTACATGAATGGTTGAAATGCAATGGGCGGCTGGCGGCTGCAAGTGCAATAGTGATTTAAACGTTAGTAAGTTATTCATATGACAAACATTCGGAAACAAATGCATTTGTGTGGTTATTATGACAAATTGATAAGTCGATGCAATATCAAATAACTAACATAGTTATAATAAAAAAAACATATTATATAGCATAAAACATCAAAACACACGATAATAAAAAAAATATAGTTTAGTTAGTATTTTTTTTGTCAGCCAATATAGTTTAGTTAGTAATCATAAAGTATGAGTATAATAATTTTTTTATTCTTTTTTTTTGTCTTTAATTTAAATGAGAATTTCGATTATAAGGGAGAAACTAGATCTTGACCCACCCGACCGGGCGGGTATTTATTTTATGTTTTTGGTTTTTTTGTTTATATTAAATGATTTTTTTTGTCATCGTTTATATTAAATGATTTATTTGTAGTTTTTAAACATAAATTTATATTGAAAATTAATCTTTGTAGTTATAATAAAAATTTAAATTAAAAGTTTTTATTAAAACATTCTGATATAAATTTTATCTTAATTAAAATAATATAGAGGTGAGTCATAATTTTTTCCAATTTCAAAATCTTAGCATCCCTTAAAAACAAAGAAAATAAATTTATAAATACATAAATTATATAAACATATTTGGAACTATAATTTCTATTAAAATAAATTTGTTAAAGAAAAATAATTTTGTGCTATTGTTGTTTATTTCTAGAGCTTGATCTGTGACTGTATAAATATTTGCTTTCACTTAAAATGTTTTCTTTGTACTAATGGTATAATATATATATAAATATATATTTTTTAAAAAAATTAAAATTTATTACATAATTGTTAATATAAAATTTTAAAACATAACAATTTTATTTATTCCTTTGAATAATTATATTTTGTGGTTTTAATTGTCTATTATATCACAATGTATCGTATAAAAATCCAATATTATATGAATAAACTATTCATATTTTATTTATATGTTATATAAATTGATTATCACGTGTGATTTTTTATTTTATTATTTATTACTAACAAATATTAAAAATATTTAATATGTTAATATGAAATATATTAGGAAATATTTTGGTTAAGATTTGATTAAGTAAATCTATTATTTAAATTAGGAAAATACATTAGGAAAAAACAAGAATACTTAAATATAGGTTCAATAAATATCTCAATGACATTCTAATGTAAATAAATGGTAAAATTAAGGGGTATTTCTATTTTGTACTTTTCTTTTAATATATAGATGTTTTCTTTTGCTGAATTAACGTTAAACTTAATTTTGTGTGTATGTTAGATAACTTAAATATAAATTATAATAGATAGTTAATAAATTCAATTAGAAAATGTCAGATACTCATATGTATCAATATATTTTATTATTATAATATCCAAATGTTATATTTATATTATTAAATATATTATTAAATATATTCTAAAATTTTAGAATAAAATTTATGTTTTAAAATAAATGTATTATTTGCATATGTTCACAACCGCACTCTTTTAGAATAAATAACTTTCTGAGACATCTGAAATAATGCAAAACAGTAAAAATATTTTTATTAGTTATTGGTATACGTCAACAATTATTGGTTATGATTAGTTGGGTTTTAATTTAAGATTTAAACTTTATTTATTTTTAAATCACTAATCCTAACCAATTATGATTTAGCTTTATTTTTAAAGTTAAAGTTTTATTACAGCCTTAAAGCAAATATTAAAGTGCTTTAAAATTTATATATTTATCTGCAGCAAAAAAAACATAAAGGTACAACAATAAAAATTACAGTCTAAATCCTATAAATACATTTCTAAATCTACGGTCCAATCAATCATCATGTTGTATTCCACGAACACGAACACAATATCCGCGGATGTTAATATGATAATCAATCAACCCATTAGACACGCCTTATATTGGAGTGATTGGAACGTGGAAGTATGGAACATATATATAAACCCAAAATTTATACCTAAAGCATTGGGCCCATGATGGGATTGTGATCTATAGTGCATTCCTGTTAGACATCTTCATATCTTCTATCGACTGATCTATTCAGCCACAAGAAAACGCACTTATTGGTTTTGGACTTAATTCGTCTTAATGGCTAACCTAATGTGCATGTTATTGCATGAAAAGTGGCACGTCGTATTGACACATTAACTAGACCATTTCTTTCCTTTGCCCAAACTGGAATTCACTTATGTCCACAAAATAAACGACTATAAATTAATAGTTTAATACCACATATAATACACTTAAACAACAAGTTTTATTTGAAAACGAAACTTTTATATAATTTTTTTTGATACGAATATGTAACTCATTACAAATCAGAGAATAATTAAACTAAATTACAAAAAGCGTAACCAACGTAATTAGAGCGTTTGGTGCTAAAGGAACAAAAACATAAAAACATGTTGATTTGAGAACGCAAGCATAAACGAGCCAGATATAGATTAGATTCCATCAATTGTCCTTTTAAAATCTGATTATGCCTTTTGTCTTCAACAAATAATGTTTAATGTTAGTTGTCGACCAAAAGTCTAAAACTAATTGCGGTGTTAAGTTTATGAGATATTAACACAAAGTAAGAGGTGAACTCAAAGATGCATGTATGATTGAAGTCAACTCAAAGATACAAAAGTAAAGCGAGAAAGCGAGACATGTAGCTGGCTTGCATTAGCTATAGCAACATCCATAGAAACTGACAGGAAGGCTGGTTGGTAT
This sequence comes from Brassica rapa, assembly GCF_000309985.2. NCBI lineage: Eukaryota > Viridiplantae > Streptophyta > Magnoliopsida > Brassicales > Brassicaceae > Brassica > Brassica rapa. Next base: position 13,487,518 of record NC_024802.2, read on the forward strand.
TTTGAATGTAGTCATATGTCGATTTCACTTTGCAATTAGGTGTTTTCGTCGCTGAATTTCTAGTGCTACATTGTCCACTCTCTTATCCGGTAGGACAAGAACAGTTGAGCCTAGTTTTTTTTTTTTTTTGGCTAAATCTAGAAAATATTATTGACGTAATGTACACTTCTAAAGAAAAGGGGATCAACACTGGAAATGTATATTTTTTTAAGGATTTTTTACTAGTTTGAATATTAATGTATAGATGGAACCGATATGGTTTTAATTAAGGTTATAGAGTTTGTTACAAATTTGTTGGAAACCATAAAAAATTATAAGATTTGCAAGTCCAACTAAAGCTTAATTATACATTCTCCTCAATTAGTAATGTAGATCACTAAGACATTGATTACACATAGTTTATAAAACACTTAAATTTCCCTTCATTTTCAAATGATAATGAAAGTTTCTTAAGAAGAAAATATGTATCCTAAAATTAAATAGAAGTCCTTATGTAATAATATGTTATACACTTAGAACTTAAGTGTAGATTTTCTTCCATGAATATTTTGGATGTATGTAAGGTATATAATGCAATAAAATCAGATATAATACTTACTACTCAAGACAACATCTTTATTCATCCTTCTTTTGTACTTCAGAATACAAGAACTAAATAACTGCTCTGATATCGTTCCTACTAAACGTTTTGTGTTTGAAAAAAAATGTTTTTCAGGTATCTTGATATTGACATAAACTCATATATGTATTTCATGAGATTTCTCAATGGGATTGGATTAATGCAGGTCCTAATTTATGGTACCTAGATATAATTCTCATCAAAAACGAATTTAAACATCATAATCTCAAATATTCTTCACACTGATCAAGCTCATAAAAACACAACAATGACTTCTTTTACTGTTACAAAAAAAGAAGACTTCTTTTACTACACAAGCACTGGGTTGAAATGTTTCAATCAACGAAAATTCGGTTAGAAAAACAAGTACCAGATAAAGTAGAGCTGGCTGAGGTGAGTGGGTCAAGAAACCTGCAGCTAGAGCAGACACCAAGCCAATAGGCTAGCGTACCCAGGAAGTGCATACCATATGTATTTGTGAAGCTTTTTAGATCAAAGAGAGTTCAAATCTGACAGTCACAGAAACAACATTTCCTGCAGTAAGTGGACATGGGAAGAAACCAATCTCAAAATATAATAATAAGGGTTTTGATCTGTACCATGTCACCAAGACCAAGCATCATGAAATCTGAGGCACTCACACCGCACAATAGGTTCCTTGGAAACATTATTTTCAATCTCTCAGAGAAGAAAACCCAGAAGATGTCATATACAAAGAGACACAGGAGGAGCATAGCACAAATCTTGATATTAGGAAGAAAAACATGACAACGAAAGCAATACAAATGGAAATCCCAATCAACTTATTCAACACCCAGTGCCCATAGACGAGCCTTGCCACGACTGTCATGTCACAAGCCACAAGCAGCAACCCTTGCATCCTAGTAAACGATTTGGAACAGTCTAAACCAGTTTAAATAAATTAAATAAAATTAAAATGAAAAGGTCGGATTTTTATTTGGACATGTCTGTTATTAGTACTAGATTACCGACTTCAACGTTTGATCTATTGTTTGGATAATAAATAGTTCCGTAATATTGTTAACCATGTGACACATATTAAGTTATTAACTGATGATATCTTCTACTAAGTACTAACTGTGTAGTTTATGTAATTAGTGATACATTTTATCATCGGTAAGGCTGATAGCGGATGTAGCTTGCAACAGCTATACATAAGAGCTACTAGTGGTATTATGTCGCTACAGTTCGTATATTTTATTCTCTAATGAATTCAATTTTGATCTATTTGATAATAGTTAGAAATAACAATGTATTACTTTATTTTGAAGTTGCTTATGTCAAAGAGAAATAGTATAAGTAGTTTCACTGATTGATTCAATAAAATAGAATAAATAACTGATAGTTACACCAAAATAAATATAGTTAAACTTAAAACATAAATAAAATTGATGTTCCAAAAGAAAAATATGTAAATGCATGTTTTTTTGTGATTATTTTGTTTGAATGAAGACAACAAATTCTTTCATCCTCTTAAAATAATAATAATCTTTGTATGTTTTGTCCATGTCCTAGATCCATGTCCTAGATGTGATAATCCGTTAGGGTTTTTTTTTTGTAGATGTATTGGTTAAATATTTTGTCTTTTGAAATCTAGTAAGTGAATTCTTAATCATGGTCTCATATTGCTCGGACATGAATTGACTACTTTCTCAGGATAGTTTATTCAGATAATCTTTTTATTCTTCGAAATTGTCTCTGCACAACATTAATATACCGTTTTTGCGTGTATTTTGGGACAGTTTTACACATAACTACATACTTAAAAAATTGCTATGCTCGGGTTGTTTAACATTTGGATTATATATTTGTAAATTATTTTGTTTGTTTGTTTAGTAATTTGCTAAATAATTGTTTTATTTGTGAGAAAGTTCACATGTATAATTAAAATTTTGGAAAAAGATGACATAGACAAATTAGTATAATTGTTATTGTCGAAGAGCGATGAAATTTTTTTATTCGTGGGAGATATAAATCTCATATTAAGTTTTATTTACCTAGTTCATAGTTGCTTGATTTTGAATTATTTTCTTCATGTATGAAAGTCAAAACGGGGCTTCAAATAAAGTATAGGAATTTTCTTATAATAATAGCAATGGTTGTATCTTAATTAGTGATCTTGTTTTGGATGACATATTATTGTAGACTTTTTTTTAGCATATGGTAGACTTAAGAGCATCTCCAACCTATAACACTATTATAGTGTTAAGATTACACTTTTTTTTAATGTGATTTCAATACTAATTTTTTTTATCTCCAACCCAACTCCAAAACACAATTTTAGTATATGGATTGATAAAAAAGATAAAAAATATATTGTGACCATTTTTGTGGAATGCGCTAAGTTCTTATGAGGGCTTGGCGGCCCAATTGTTCTGAGTCCCTAACGAAGAAGACCCATGGGCGAACGAGCCACTTATAAGTAAATTACTAGATCTTAACCCGCACATTTGTGTGGATACTCTTTCATTTTATAAATATACTTGATATTATTATAAATATTAAATATATAATTTCCATTTTATTATTATATATTATGTAAATTTATAATATTATTTTTTATATTTCTTATTTGGCATTATTTATTACATGAATTTGTTATTATAAATCTTACCACGTTTGGAAGATTACATGAATTTTGAATTTTGTTTTGTTACTATATTAATACATTATTTTATAAAAAAATATTTAAATTTTTTATAATATTTTTTATTTTTTTTTCAACAGATTTTGTTAAAATTATAATTAAAATTTGATTTTTCATTAATATTTTAAATGAATTACTAAAATTTCATAGTTTTCTAATAACATATTTTTAAATATTATATAAACTAAATGTTATTATATAATTATAATACTCTATATAATTTTAAATTTTCATATATAAATCAAAACTAAAGTAAACTTTAATTTCTAATTATCGTTTATGATAAATAATTTAAAATTAATTACTTTTGTATATACAATTTACAATAATTCTGAAAATGTTTTTAAAAGATTTTGTTTAGAAATTTCTTTAAAAAAATCATTTGTATTCAATTATAAAGATAAATAATATAATATTATAATTACTTCATGTAAAATTTAATAAAATTTTAAGGAGTGGTCCAAATTAAAACCAGTATATGGTTGAATCCATAGAAATGTATTTTAAAATATTATATATTTATCAGTACATTTTTGTTAACACAATATCTTAATAAATATTGATACATGTATAATGTATAACATAAATAATAATAATAACATGATTTTTGATTCGATTTTATTATTTGCATGGTGTAATTCTAACATGATTTTATTTGCATACTAAATATTAATTATTATTATTACTAATTAGATCATATGCAGGTATTAACTCTAGAATAATTAAATGTTATTATTATTAAGTATATTATAAATGGTTATATGCAACTATAATTATATATTGATGGAATAAATATATTTTTGAAATTATCCTTATCTAATAACATTTTGATGAAATGAAAAGAGAATTAAATATCTTGTTAGGATATTGTTATGAAAATACAAAAAATAAATAATGTAAGCAACTTTCTAGGAATGGTCCATTTAAAATATCACACATTAAATAAGTTATGACTTTTCTTTTAATAGCATAGATATCATATTAACTAATTTTTTAAATGGTTTTACTATGACTTGTTAATGGTAGATAAAAAATCGAACCCTAAATTAATAGATTAGATATTGTGTTTGTAGGTTTGTTCTATTTTTCCTATAAAATTTTATGCTATAGATTTCTCATGCAATCTATTACAATAAATTTGAATTTTCTCCCTGTAAAATTCTCCACATATAATATATGTCGGTAGTCAAAAACACACGAATGCACACATTAAACCAATATCTTTATATGTATACGGTCGGGTGTTTTTGTTGTCAGGGGAATGTAGACTGATGAAGAATAAATCACAGAAGAATTGCAGGAACATATTCAATGTTTCTAACAATATGAAAACAATAGGAGTTGTTAAAAAAAAAGAGAAAACAATAAGGAAAATGTTTGTAAATGCATATTGTTCTTCTCATGAAAAAGCTTGTCAATACAAACCTCTGAGTCTGTAGAGATACATAGTGAAATAAACTAACAACAGTCGTTTGTCTCCAAAATTTCTATGGGCCAACCAATCAACGCTACCATAATCAAACATTTTAAACTTATACTACATTCATTTGAGCAAGATGCAGAGCCACACGGAAGAATACAGCCAGCATATCGTTCATGTTATAGTTAGGCAAACCCAGGACTCCAAGCCAGTTCGACTTTCGAGTTATCTCCACCAACTAAATAACTCATGGATGTTTGGACCAATCCACCAACAGCAGGATAGTTGTGGAAATCTCGAGCTGACTTGTTGAGAAGCATCCGGGAGAATCTAGTGGGATGTGGAAAGCTCTATTAACGTAAAACACAGGTTGGAGTCTTTGTGAAACCTGGCAAGAGAAAGCTGGATCAGTCTAGAGAGTCTGTGTGGTTTCTCTTTGATTCTACAGGTGATTACATACATCACAACGGCAGGCCCCCCTAGGCTGTGAGAGAGAATGCATAACGTATAAGGTTACTCCTCGTGTACTACCTCTTCCACATTAGGCTGGTAAAGTCTCAATTCTGAAGTTTTGATTTCGTGAGTAACAACGAAACTTACTTTAATCGTCCATGTTAAAGTAATAGAAAAAGAAGAAGATAATTTTTAATCTTTACTATATACTCCCTCTGTTCCTGAAAATAGGATGTTTAAGTAGAAACACACATATTAAGAAAACTAATTTTTGTCTAGAAAATATCATTAAAACTATAAATTAATTGTACTCAACCAGTTACAAAATAGACTATTAAAATATGATTGAGTACACAGTTTTTAATAAAGTAAAAGTTACCTTGAAAAATGAAAACATCTTATATATTGGAACATCAAAATTCTGTAAAACATCCTACTTTTAGGAACAAAAGAAGTAGTTATCAAAAAGAGACTTGAAAAATAAATATTGGTTTGGCGCTGACCTTGATCATAAGCAACAAAAGCAAGAGATCCAACAACTCCATTTGATACTCATCTGAAGATAAAAGGAACAGATGAGATAGAGAGGTAAAAAAATAAGTCATCAAAGAGATAGACTGTCAAACTCATGACCCCCATTGAAGAAATCTAAAACACCATGCTGCAAGAAAACAGTTTTCCCTCGCCTGGAAAGCCACAAGAGGGAATTAGCGATTACATCTTAAAGGAACTTACAAAACTCACAATAGACTATATACTTTGGTAAGGGAAGACCATATCCATCAGATGAAACAACACGAATAGCTTCATATGGATATCTATCTAGATGACAAGATTAAGTGAGAAGTTTAATCAAATGGAAAAGAGTATTTAGAATCTCCATTTGTATATAACAACACGAATAGACTATACTTCTCGATCTGGTCGATATTTATACTCATAGCTTTAGTCAGTAAAGGGAAGCTTTCGGGTTCTTAACAATATTTATTACAAAATGAGCCAAATCGTTTATAAAAAATATTTATAAGATCATTTATTAGTTACAGACTGTGCCTAAATGATATATTTGAACAGGCTATCCCCGGTAACTAATGAAACAGCCGATTCGCTACTCAACTTTATTTACTGGCTGTAACCGGTTATCTCCAATCTGAGTATGTAAAGGGAACACACACCTCTGCTTTAAAGAACCCTAATTTTCAAATTTCGAACTTGCGCTCTCTTCTCCACCCTTCACTTGAATCTCATTGTCGTTCTCCACCTCTCTCTCTCTCTATCTCTTACCACTTCTCGAGATGGGAGCAGCTCACAGTCACGAAGATCTAGAGATCTGTGAATCAGACGAAGAGGAATACGAAGAGTACGAAGAACGAAGAGAACAACAAGAAGAAGAAGACGAGTTCGTCGACTCCAGGGACGACGATTCGTTTGCCCCATCCTCCTCTCGTCTCCCTCCTTCATCATCTCTAGACGACGTCGAATCAAAGCTCCGAGCTTTAAAGCTCAAATACCCCTCAACCCAACAGCAAGCTCAAACCTCGACTAAGCTCTTCCGCTACATCAACGGAAACACCCCCAAAGCCAAATGGGTCACTGCCGAGAAGCTCACCTCTTACTCCTTCGTCAAGACCTCACAACACGACGAGGATCAAGACGACGACGACGACGATAGGAATCGAGACTCGGAGAAGGAGTGGTGGGTTCTCAAAGTCGGGAGGAGCAAGATCCGTGAAAAGGTCTCCGACGAGATGCAGTTGAAGGCGTATAAAGACCAACGCCGTGTCGATTTCGTCGCTAAAGGAGTCTGGGCGTTGAGATTCGGCACCGTCGAAGACTTCAACGCCTTTGTGAGGAGCTACAACAACTGCTTGTTTGAGAACAATCACGGAGTTGAGTTCAACGAGGCGAGTAAAGCTAAGATCTTTGGTAAAGATTTCATCGGGTGGGCTAATCCTGAAGCTGCTGATGATTCCATGTGGGAAGACGCTGATGATCTACTGCTTAATAGTCCACAGTCCGCTACTCCGGTGAGAGATACGCAAGATCTCACGGAGGCTTTTGAGGAAGCTACGAGCGAGGGGATACATAGCTTAGCTCTAGGTGCGTTGGATAATAGTTTTTTAGTGGGTGGTTCTGGTATTCAGGTGTTCAAGAACATGAGGCAAGGGATTCAAGGGAAAGGTGTTTGTGTTAACTTTGAGGATGGTTACGGTGGGGCTCACTCTGCCCCGAGGAAGGCTCTTCTCATGAGAGCTGAGACTAATATGTTGTTAATGAGTCCCATGAGTCAGAACCGAGGGATCCATCAGCTTGATATTGAGACAGGGAAGGTTATCTCTGAGTGGAAGTTTGAGAAAGATGGAGTTGATATCTCTATGAGTGACATTACTAACGATGGTAAAGGTGCTCAGCTGGACCCGTCTGCGTCGACCTTTCTTGGTTTGGATAACAACAGGCTTTGCAGGTGGGATATGCGTGACAGGTATGGGATGGTTCAGGATCTCGCTACCGCGAATGCTCCGGTGTTGAGTTGGGCTCAGGGGCATCAGTTTTCTAGAGGGACTAACTTCCAGTGCTTTGCGACTACCGGTGATGGCTCGATTGTTGTTGGCTCTCTTGATGGGAAGATTAGACTCTACTCGAGCAACACTATGAGGCAGGCGAAGACGGCTTTCCCTGGACTTGGTGCGCCTGTGACTCATGTGGACGCTACTTACGATGGGAAGTGGATAGTTGGTACGACTGATACGTATTTGATTGTTATCTGTACCCTTTTCACTGACAAGGCTGGTAAGACAAAGACTGGGTTTGAGGGTCGCATGGGGAATAAGATTGCTGCACCAAGGTTGCTGAAGCTGAGACCTCTTGACGCCCATTTAGCTGGATCTAACAATAAGTTCCGCAATGCTCAGTTTTCATGGGTAAGCAAAACTCTAGTTTATGTTTAGATTCGTGCTCCCTAAGTGACATTATTGCTCTAGATAAACGCATCAATATTTGCTTGTTTAGTTAATAGTAAAGTACAAGTCTTTACTTGCACATCTAGAACCAGAGGTGTCTATGTGATTTTTGCCTCTTTTAACTTGAAAGAGTAGGTCTCTTTTTGCTGGAAAGCTTCTCTTTGCTGCCTTTGCCGTAGCTGAATTTGTGACTATATGCAGGTGTTTCTGTCTAAGTTGACTGTTGAGGAAGTTTATTTCTTAGTTGAAGTATAGTTTCCCATAACAATAACATTTACCTGTCTGTTACAAAATAAAAAGAAGGACATTTGCCTGTAGAATAGAACTTGCCTTGTCTTTCTTCAGTTTGTCCCATAGTTTTCATATTACAGGTTATAGTGTTCCTCAGTTGTCTGGTGTTTCGTTTTTAATCCATGTTAAGTTTATCTTTGGTTGGTAAATTTCGATATATATAGGTCACGGAGGATGGGAAACAAGAGCGTCATGTGGTGGCAACGGTTGGCAAATTCAGTGTGATATGGAACTTTCAACAAGTGAAGAATGGATCTCATGAATGCTACCATGACCAGGAAGGGCTGAAGAAATGCTACTGCTACAAGATAGTCCTTCGGAATGAATCTATTGTGGACAGCCGCTTCATGAACGACAACTTTGCTGTCTCTGGCTCACCTGAAGCGCCTCTGGTCATTGCAACTCCCATGAAAGTCAGCTCTTTCAGCATATCCAGCAAGCGATGAGGCAAGCAAGGGATTGACCATTATTAGTTTATATAATTCGGATCCTAGTCTGTTTGTAACCATGTGAAATTCCAATGTTCTGGCTCTTAGTACGGTGTTAGATTTCGGGAAAAGACATCTAGGGATGTTGCTAAACTACTTTTGTGTGTGACTTTTAAGTTTTAAGTTTGTCATATTTCCTTCAAAGCAGATTCGATTTCTTGCAAGGCCTTGATGGCGGCTAATGCCAATCTCTCAGCTTCAGTTTCTTTCTGAGCTGCAAATATTTTCCTCTCCATTGTACTTGCTCCAGCTTTTTCTTGCTCTGCTTCTTGAGAATTTCGAAGCTCTTCACGAGCATGTTCAGAGAATGATTTCGTTTCATCTGCTTCTTGAGTGGCTTGCTACAGCTGATTTGGTAGCTCCACCATGGCATACAAATGCATCAATTTTTCAAGACGAGAAATAATCAGAAATAAATCCAGTCAAGTACAGTTTACATCACTATGAGGGTAGCCACTGGACAATCAAACAAGGCTGGACAAAAAACATATTCCTGATCCCATATTAGACTTCGATCATGTGTTGTGGTAAAGCCCCATCCATGTATTTCAAAGACAAACAAACAAAACAAGAAACCAAAAAAAAAAAAAAACATTATATTCTCGTATACAACTGGCCAAAGATGTCAGCATCTTGGTCCGGTACTTCAAGTTTCAAGAATCTGAAATAATGGTGGTAACACAACTGAAATAACCAAAACTATCTCTCCCCTATTGTCCCATCAAACAGTCCTCCTGTCCACATGTGTTTATGCTGAAGGAGTTACAACACCTGAAACCCATGGAACGATGGTTGGCGCTTTTGGGTGGTTATTTCTGTATGACTCTGAATATCTGTCTTTAAAATTCTCTTTTGGCTGCTCTGCCTGCAATTCACATTGACATTATTGAATGAGACAATTTTCATTATCCAACTCCAACTTGGACGAGCTGAAAAATTGGGTAAAGGGGTAAGTGAAGGAGGCAACTTCTTACGTATTTAAGCCAACATTCCTGGTGTTTATGCTGATAAATATCTGGAGAATAGCATCCAAACTCAGATGGGCAATAAACCCAAATGTTGCATCTCATTTCTCCAGGTTTTGCGCGCTTTGCCTGGTCTAAGCAAGCTTGGCAACAATCAGCTGCACTCTCTTTATGGTGTGTAAGTCCCCATCTCACTGCAGCTCCACCATAATCTGTGTGAAGCTCTGCGTTACATACAGCCGGCACTGGTCTTCCTGCTAATATCTCCTCTGCAAATTGAAAATGAAAATGCATAACCTCGTGAGTTTTTAATTCACCAAAATGCATTTAGTTTCTTGGTTATGATCCCATCACAAATTTCTGAGAAATAGTACCAGGCTCTTCCTCTCCTTCAGGTTTATCATCGTGCACTTCATTGTTAACCTCAGCAGGTAACCAAAAACCAATCTCTTCCGACAGCACATCCCACTCCAACTCCAAAGCTCTTACAAGCATCCCTATATGATAGTTACAGGACAAGACAGTTCCCATCTAATTACATTAGACAATGATCCAGTATCCAGATAGTTTCATAAAGTGAATCTGTGGTCATGGTAACTTAAAACTGGCTCTTAATGAGTAATACCTGCTTCCTCCAGTATCACGGTGGAGTTTACTCCATTTTGTTCTTGAATTAGCTCTTTAGCTTCCTTCAGCTTCTCAATGCGCCACGTTTCTACAGCTTCTGTGCCCCAAATGAAGGTGTATTAAGGGTCAATACATTGAATGAGGAATGTTCCAAAGGAAAACTATTGCAGCCTATAACACCTAACAAGTCCACCGTGCATTATTAACACCACAAGGGAAAAAGATGCTTTAAATGCTTGATCTGTTTTGATAGCTTATCCCTTCCACACAGTCGCTTTTAATGAGTAAAGTGGAAGTGAATAAGCTTTTGAAACAGATCAAGCAAATAAAGTATTGATATCTTGAGCTATAATCCACTCCTACATGAATAGTATTTTGATATCTTTACTAAATTGAGCTCTTGACATAGACCACATCTTGCACATTGTTAGGTAATAAGACAAAATCTACTCAACAGAAACACCATCACATTCCAACGAGGGAAGAAGAAGACACACCGTTAACTGATAACTAATCAGAAAAGTTAAGTTTGTGGCAGTTTCAAAATAAATGTCACGACTTTATACTATACATTAACAAAAGACATATATATCTTAGAAGCAAAACAAAAGAACCTCTGAGCAGGGTAACATTAGACTTCTCCTCTACCCTTCTCAAAAGCTCCAAGATCTCATCAATTAGTTTGCCTTTTACATTGGGAGACAACTCAACACTTGATTCTGCAATGGCCACATCATGTTTCATCTTCTTCACCTATATGGTTTTCTACATCATGAGAACCAATGCATATCTTTCCAAAAATAGGAGTTCATTAAAAGCCACTAACCAATCTAACAAGCTCAACAGGTTCCTTAGATCTTCGAATCCGAACCGATTCCTCCATTCTCCTAATCTCATCTGCTGTGTACTTAACACCTTCATTAAAAAAGACAGAAGCTTTAGATAGAAACTTATCGTCAAACAAAGGTAAAAGAGTGTTCTTTTTTTTTTGAACGCACCATTGTCGTGATTGGGAAAGATGTGGAGAGAAGAAGCGTAGAGAAAGCGAAGAACAAAGAGAGCGATGAGGATGTTGATAAGGCAAACGAGTAGAGTGATTCTTTTGTAGGAGAGAAGAGCTCCGCCTCCTCCGTTGTATTCTCCTCCTCCCCTCGCCATCTCCCACCGCCCTCATACCTCCATACTCCTCCCGCCTTCTCTCTGTGTAGTGGGTAATTCAAGATCTTGAGAAAGACGTTTGCTTTTTGATCGGAGGAAGCTAGATTCGATGTCCTTACGGTGGAAAAAGGCAATCGGTGTCTGTCGAGAGAGAGCAAGACGAGTAAGCTTTTATTATACCGACAAGCTATTAAATGTGGGGGATGTGTAATTAATGCAAAACTTGCTTAATTAAGTACATTGCGGGTTCGCTAATTAACCCAAATATATTAGCAAAAGACAGTTTTGCCCCCCCCCTACTTTTGCTGTTTAGTTTAGGGGTGAGTATTTTAGTGGCATTCGAACCTGAACCGAAATCCGAACTAAAGTAGCAAAATACCCAAACGGGTATTGAATAAGGAGAGATTGGATACCCGAACCCGAACGGATAATACCCAAACCCGAATGGATATCCGAAGATAACCGAACATATGTATAATTAACCTTATATTTCTAGTTTACATCTCTTATTTTATATAAAATATTTATATTGATACTACACATACTTTAAATTCATATGATATACATATAATTACGGAAAAAATGATTTGCTATTCACCTAAAATGCATGTCAAGTTTTTTATTTCAAAAATTAACAAAAAGTTACATCCAAAAAAATAAAAAATAAATTAATGTCATTTTAGTTTTAAAATATTATGTCCAAATCTATTAACCATTCAATTTATTAAAAATAAAAAATAGTTAACTCAAAGTTATATTTTTAAATACAAGAAACTCTTGAGAAATGAAAATTTTAAGTTTTTTTTCCAAAATCTAAATATCCGAACCCGATCCGAAATAACTGAATCCGAACTAAAAATACATGAACCCAATCCGAAGTATAGAAATACCTGAACGGGTTCTACATTTTTATACTGAAATATCCGAAAATCCGAAATACCCGATGCGAATCTGAATGGGTACCCGAACGCCCACCCCCAGTTTAGTTACTGGAGATGGGGATGGATAACACTGTCGTGAAGGCTGTGTGTTAGAAAGAATAGAGAAGCGTCTTACTATTGTTCACATGGTATAAAATAAAGTACCTACTACCATACTATCTTTTTATTAATGGTACTAATCAAAGATAATTAACTTGGCGAATTAATCCTAATTTTAAAATTAAAACATTTAAACTCAAAGATATGGTTGAATCTGATAAGCAAGCCAACAGACATTAGTTTGCTGAAAAAAGTGAAAATATTAGTCACCGGCTCTTCTGGTTGCTTAGCACTTAGCAGTTAGTGAATGTGGAATGTGGTGAGATGAATACTTGTGACAAGGCTAAGAACTTGGGTATAAACTTACCCTGGAAAGCTAAGGAAAGGATTTGGGCCTCATTCAATACTAAGAAAAAAGAATTGCACTTCTTTCTGATATTTTCAAGAACAATATTTTGGATTATTAGAGCAACTCAATTTATAACTATGGTCATTTACTAAACTTCTATTATTTCTCTCTATGCACTGTTTTCTTTTTAATAAGATTACTTTTAAAGCTCCCTTCTATGAGACTGAGTACTAGAAAAGATTGTGTAGATGCAGGAATTCCACAGTTTATTTTGACAAGAGCTATATGATTACATGTATAAAGTATCCAATTAGTTTTGTTATAATGCTTTTTGCGCTTTCAGGATGTCCACTTTATATTATAGCTGCATGGCCTTTGGTACTCCTTCTTTTCAGTTTATGCTGTTCAAAAACAAATAAAGAAGGCCAATTAGAGGATTATTTATTGAACGAGGCTTGTGTATTATATATAATACTTAACGTGCAACAGCATCCATCTATCATATTTAGAAAAATCATTCCTTCACATTGTTTTTGTACGAACTAAAAGATTTCAGGTTTTTTTCTTTCTAATGTGATATATGGATGCTATTGCAATCTATTATATACCTGTTACAGTCCACGCTCTTAGAGAAAGGGACCCCCACACTAACGCCACATTTGGCAGGGAGTTGTTTGGCATTGTCATCGTTGAATCCGGAAATGGCATTAGCTACATTCTTCAAGCATTGACAAGCTGCTTGTTTATCAGGTCTACCCGGTGCAGAAGATTTTAGATTATTAAGCCCGGCGCAACACGGTGGAGGCGGGTTTCCTCCACCTTTTACATAAGACAAACATGGTGCTAAGTACATGGTTATCTGTGAACATTGTATGGCTTCTCCCTCATGGTACGCAATCACCATTAAAAGTGTAACAACAAGCAGTAACATGGTCTGGTTTTTAGTAATGTTCCCCATTTCCCACTTATGGATGGAAAATTATGTTTGCTTTGTGTTTCTCTTATATGTTGTATAATTTGATCGACTATTTTTATAGGGAGAAGTTTGAAGAAATCTCTACATGTATTTTAAGTGATATAAGCTTTTTGTTAAGTCATGTGTTTAGAGTGCGGTGTGGAAGTTGAAAATACAAGATTTGCTTTACGGGAGGACTGTCTTCCGTTTATATTCTGCCAAAAATTCAAAATTACAAGCAAATTTTATAATTCCAAAAAGAACGAGGTATGTTACGTAAGATTGCTTTACATATGCAGCGAATGAAAAAAATCAAGATTAGGAACTATGTAAATGTGTGTTCCTTCAAATTGTTATTAATATATTATAAACTATAGAGATGAGAGACACAATGTGCATTTTTATTTAATAAAACAGCTTTTCTTGAGATTTTACAATTCAATGCAAATTTTGAAATTAAAATATTAATTTTTAAATACTTGTTTAATGAAAATTTCGAAATTGAATATTTATCTACTTTTATATTTTTATATGATATATATTTTAATGTAAAAGACATTTAAATAGATACATTTTAATTTTATTATCTATTAAATGAATTCTTATGCATACGGTTTTATGATCATTTATATTTTGTTATAGAAAAGGTTATCATTATCACAATTTTTTTAAATGTGGTACTTTTAACAGTTATATTAATTTATTGTCGTTTTAAAAATTCGAAATGCAACATATATAAAAAATATAAATGTTATTATATGCTTAATGTTATTATTTAATTTATTTTAATAGTATAAAATAAGAAAAAGTTAGAAGATACATAAATTGTTATCACATCTATAATTAGTTTGATAAAAAATATAATATATGTTTAGATGCAATAACCTATTTTTATAAATATTGTAAGAATCATTTTAATTCAAATGTTGTAATATTTTTCAAACAATACATAAGGGATTACTCATTGTTTTAATTTCGCTTTTCTGATCGTAGGTTTGTATTTTACATGGGCCAAAGCAATAATCTAGCCTAATATATAAAGGTTCGTTCATCCTTGCTAGTATGCTAAAGCCATCGTCTCCAAAACCCTAAGAGTTCAGCGCTGCGTTCAAATTTACCATCGCTCCCCCTGGCTTGTGTTTCTTTGTCGTCACTACCAAAAGATGTTGTTTTGAACTGCTTATCTCGCGTCCCGGCAAGCTACGACCCGACCCTCGCTTGTATTTCTTTGTTGTCACTACCAGAAGATCTTGTTTTGAACTGCATAGCTCGCATCCCAACAAGCTACGACCAGACACTCGCTTGTGTTTGCAAAAACTTCCAATCTCTTGTGCTTTCTGGTGAGCTTGCGCAGATGCGGTCCTTACTGGCGGCCATAAAAGATTATCCCCTCTTGTGTGTATTCTATACTGAATTTTCTCGTCCTTGCTGGACGAAGTTACATTGGGTCACTTTCAACTTAAAAGAGAAGAAAACAAGTCCTTGGAAGTCGGTTGATATTTCAACAACTCAAAATATGGATTGTCCCACTGTGTCTTTCTTTCAATTTAGTGACTTTAGTCTAATTCTTGATTAATTTGGTTGACATACGATAAAAAGCTACCATCTCAATTTTCTTTCTTCTTTCTTTCTTTTTTGATCGCTAAATCCCATTGACATCTCAGCTTAAAAATGATGATATAATATCATTTCTTACACTAATTATATATTATACGAATATAATCACATATGGAATGTCCATGCATACTTGTCACTTGCTTTTGGGTTCAAGTATATTTAACTCTACGCTTTAGGCCTTTAGACCACGTCGATTCTGGATGTTGACGTCGTCCATTTTACATTCCAAATCAAATTATTAGTAAATTAAATTAATTTGTTTTTTTCGATGGCATATGAACATAATTTCCTATAGATAGTTTCTTGATTATATTTCAAAATATTACACATAGTAAGGTAGGCCTACCTATGTCTGGGATGGTTACGTTTAATAAGTGAATTATATTGTTACATTAAGCATCTCCTGAAATTTTTCACCCACGGAATCCTTGCATCGAATTATTATGATATTTTGTACTAATAATTCTCAAAGTTGTAGTTGGTAGACAGTTTACCGACAAAAAATAATTGAAACTGGTTTTTTTTGTCGTTGTACACATATGTCACCATTGTTTTCTTTTTAAGATCATCAAGTTGTGGAAATTTAGATCTTATAAAAAGATTGTTGGATTGTCTCTATCAGACAGTTTACCCGCTCTCGAACGTAGTATCGTAACAGAACTCATTCAACATTTTTCTCATATTTACAAGAATTTTATGAATGAATAGACAAAGTGAAGAAAAAACAAAAGAATTTTATGAATGAATGACGAATGTTGAGTATTTACTAACTATAAATAATTTTCACCTAAGCTTATGGCTTGACTCACAAGTCATGATTAACAACCCATTTCCCATTGCACATGAGACGATACAGAAGAGGGTTGTTTTTAATTATAATATACTGGTCCCATATGTGCAACTGAGAACAAATACGTAACGTAAGGCGTACATTTTTGCACAGTCATTTCATTATTCGTAGCCCAACCACCCATAATCGTTGGCGACATCTTTGTTCATATTCCAATAAATCCATCAGGCTTGTTTTTAAGTAAAGAAAATCCTTAATTTGACACGTCCAATGAAACCCTTCTAGATGTTTTTGGTATATTATATTATCTTACTTTAAAACTCAACCTCTGGTCCTCTACGTATGTAGTTTACTAATCATGTTTATTTCTATTATTTTTATCTCCCCTAACTACTTTTTAACACTACTTCCCTAACTACCTTACGCGGACCGTATATATATAGAAAATTACCATCCTATATACACAAATATCCCCTTGGACATCTGATTAGTATAAAAGATGAGAGAGGAGTGTTTTTTATTGAGAAACGGGAGGACGATGATGATGGTAATGAAGATAGCTCCATCCAAATCCACATTGATACGCTTCAACTTAATCTTGTTCGCTCTCTCTTTTCTTCTCTACACTGCATTTTCTCTTAGCCCTTCTTCGTCAGTCTACTTCCGTAGCGCAGCTTCCTTTGTTGGATGCTCCTTTCGTCATTGCACTCCCAAGGTAAGGTGAGGTGTGTTTGTTTTATTTTGATGAACGGGTAAACTCTATACCTAACTCGGTCTAATATGTTTCTTTACTATTGCTATTATCAAATCTTTGGAGTTATAGGTAACGAGAGGAGTGAAAATGCAGGAACTCATTGTAGAGAACCAAATAAACAAGATAGGTTCACAAATCGCTAGTAACCAGACTAAGCTTGAGGCACCAAGCTTCATGGAGGAGATTCTAACAAGAGGGTTAGGGAAAACAAAGATAGGGATGGTAAACATGGAAGAAGCCGATCTTACCCAATGGAAACGTTATGGAGAAACTAATCACATACATTTTGACCGTGTGTCTAAGCTTTTCACATGGCATGACTTGTTCCCTGAATGGATAGACGAAGAGGAAGATCACGAGGTTCCCACATGTCCTGAGATACCAATGCCTGATTTGGAAAGATTAGAGAAGTTTGATTTGATAGTAGTGAAGCTGCCTTGTAAGTACCCTGAAGAAGGGTGGAGAAGAGAGGTTTTAAGGTTGCAAGTGAACCTTGTCGCGGCTAACTTGGTGGCCAAGAAAGGGAAGACGGATTGGACATGGAAGAGCAAAGTGTTGTTTTGGAGCAAATGTCAACCGATGATTGAGATTTTCCGGTGTGATGATATGGAGAAGAGGGAGGGAAATTGGTGGTTGTATCGGCCAGAGGTGGTTAGGTTACAGCAGAAGGTTAGTTTGCCCATCGGATCTTGCAATCTTGCTCTTCCTTTGTGGGCACCACAAGGTAATATTACTTGCATAACAATCACATTTTTTTTTTGTTCAATAATTCTAATTTAAGTAAAGGAACTAAAGTATACAAACCACACAAAACAAAACCTAATTCCCATAATAAAATTCACTTAAGATGAAACCAATCTTTTTTAGTATTAGCAAATTACTTTTAACTTTTGTTTTTAATTTGATTAAAAGTTGAACTAGCCAAACAGATGATTATTCGAACTGAACCTGAGAAAGAAAGGTCTCAAATGAGACATTGCAACTTAAAAAAACTTGATTACGTGAAATTGATGTGAAAGGTACGTACTAACTATGTCGTGGCAAATAAAACAAATCGACATGTTTGGATACTTTGCTTAGTTGATTTTTGTGTGTTAATTAGGTATGTTAGTGCCTTAGTGGTTGTGATTTAGGTGTGTCTTTTTGCTAACCACCATATATTGATTGTTTTTCAAGCTACCTTGCTTCCTAAAAGAGATTCTAAAATGGCATGATTAATATGTTTTAAGTTTATGTCATGTGTGCAGTTTAGTCAAAATTCAATAATATGTTTAACTGTATAAAAGATAACAAAAATTTACTATACATCTGATAAAATAGCTTATTTTTATTAATTCAGTATTATATCAATTAGATTAATATAAGCTTTTTAATCTATAAAGTTAATCTTATTAAACAAAGCGTATAATGTAATTTTCTTGGATTACAAATACAAAAAAACAGGTATAGACAAAGTGTATGATCTAACAAAGATAAAAGCAGAGACAAGACGACCAAAACGTGAGGCCTACGCAACCGTCCTCCACTCTTCCGAATCTTACGTCTGTGGCGCCATAACTTTGGCTCAAAGCCTCCTTAAGACAAACACAAAACGCGATCTTATCCTTCTCCACGACGACTCCATCTCCATTACCAAACTCCGAGCTCTCGCAGCCGCAGGATGGAAGCTCCGTCGAATCCTACGAATCAGAAACCCACTTGCCGAAAAAGATTCATACAATGAGTACAATTACAGCAAGTTTCGACTGTGGCAGTTGACGGATTACGACAAAGTGGTCTTCATTGATGCTGACATCATCGTCCTGCTTAACCTTGACCTTCTCTTCCATTTCCCTCAGATGTCGGCCACCGGGAATGATGTCTGGATATTTAACTCCGGTGTAATGGTCATTGAGCCTTCTAATTGTACGTTTAGTACGATCATGAGTCTACGAAACGACATCGTTTCATACAACGGCGGAGATCAAGGGTACGCACTTTGCATTTTCTTAACAATACATTGAGTAGTTTAATGTTTTTATGTGTCTTGACCAAAAAAATGTTTTTATGTCAGTCATTTAGTATAGTTCATTAATAATATAGTGCTTAACAGCATCAATGAGAGCATCAACCAAACTGGTCCGGTTAACTCACATCAATTCAATGTTATGGTTAAGTGTACAACACTACTAATTAATCAGGCATAGGCATGGGCATGAGCATTCAGTTTTCATTTTGATTTTGATTCCGGTTTAGTTTTTGGTTTTGGAGATTTTGGAACCATTCAAGTATTTTAAAAAAATTGGTTCGGTTTGGTCGGCTAATATCCGAAAAAGTCCAGGTCCAATTTAGTGTTAATTGGGTTCAGATTTTTCAAGTAATTTGGATAATTCGGATAAAAGTCATATAATAGAGTTTTAGGTTAAATTTTGGGTAATTTGGATTGTTAGATCGAAATTGGGTAGTCCGATAATCTTAATTAAGTATTTCAGATAAAAAAACTTTTCTTGTAATTCATATTTTTCTGTTAATTTAGCCGTGTTCGGTTCTCATTTCGGTTCATGTTTTTCAAATCTAGAGATCGGAATCATTTGTATATATATGAACATCGGTTTGGTTTTGGTTTTTCTGTTCTATTCTGTATTGGTTTTCAGTTCTCGTCAAGTTTCCCCAGGCCTACTACTAACAATACATTAAACCATAACAACAGTAATGCTAATGTACATATGTACTTTCAGGTATCTAAACGAGATATTCGTGTGGTGGCACCGATTACCTCGCCGAGTAAACTTTCTAAAGAACTTCTGGTCGAACACAACCAACGAAAGAAACATCAAGAACAGCCTCTTCGCTGCTGAGCCGCCTCAGCTCTATGCGGTCCACTACTTGGGATGGAAACCATGGCTTTGCTATAGAGACTACGACTGCAACTTCGACGTGGAGCAGCATGTGTACGCTAACGACGCGGCTCACGCTAGATGGTGGAAAGTGCACGATGCTATGGACGAAGATTTGCAAAGGTTTTGTAGGCTGACCAAGAAGAGGAGGACAGAACTTAACTGGGAGAGGAGGAGATCGAGGCGTAGAGGTTCAACTGACTTCCATTGGAGGATCAATGTTACTGATCCAAGACGACGCCGTTCTTATTTGATAGGGTAAGTTTTTGTCGTCTGTGTATATAGATGTAATTGAGACTGTGAGACTGAGACCCTATTCTTATCTCTTCCTTTATTTTTGCGTGTGGGTGATCTTCTCATGCCATCTCGATTACAATTATTCTGAAATAAGCTTTTATCTTTGTTTCACAGCTCGTGTGGTTGTACTATTTTTATGGTTTATGTGTATTTAGGGTACGATTGGTTTCTCCGCTACCACCCGCACACGCAACTTTTGCAGTTGGTAGCAGTTGTTGGCGATTTGCAACAATCACTCAAACCGCTCTAAACCTCAAAAATTCAAAAACTGGTTCCAACTAGCATTTGCAGTTGCGGGAGAATATTTTTTTTCTTTAAAACAATATAAATACAAAAATAAAAATAATCAATAAAAATTTTCAATTGGAATTATAAAAATACTAAAATATATCTATTAAATTAATATTATAAATTTTTAAAATAAAAATATTTTCTATAATTTTTAAAAATTTAAAACTATAATTTTCTAAATGTAATTTTTATATTTATTATAATATAATAATTTTTGATATTTTTATAATTATATAAAATATAAATATTGTTAATTTATTATTTAATCGCTTATACAATTGATAGTTAACCAGTCATAAGTATCCTGCAAACGCACCAATTTCTAACCGCAGAACCAGTCGTACAAATCTCTTAAAATCCCAAGATACCGCAGCCACCCGCATCCGCAAACTCTCGCAACCGCAACCGCTGCGTTTGAACCAGTCAGACCCTTAGTTGTTTACTTCAAAACGATTTTAGCAAATATGACATATATAAGAGTCGATAACGGTTTGGGAAACTTTTTTTTATCTTTTTTGACATACTCAGACACAACTTGCTAGAGGGACACTTTGTCTTGATTCTGAGATGGTTTCGGACCATTGTGCCCCTCGCTTTTTTACTTGAGACCAAGGTTGAGTCAGTGTTTTTCTTATTATTTCTCGCCAACTGGAAAGCGACCGTACAGCCCTGCGTTTCGTAGGAGTTATTAAGTTTGGTTTCTGAGGAATACTTTCTTCTCAACTTTTTCTTTGTTTTTTTGCAAAGTTCTTATGTTTTTATTTGTTTTTTTCTCAGAGTTTAAGACATTTGAAGAAAGTATAATTATTACAATAAATTATAATTTGTTTTTGTCTATATTTTAACATCCATTTTCATATATATATTTTATATATTTCAACAATTATATAAAAAAAATGTATGGACATAAGAAGTGTGGATGCAAAATTGTGAACATATAAAAAAAATACTTGAACATAAAAAGATGTGGACATGGATGGATAAAAAAATGTAGAAAATCTCTTTAAAATTTTCGTGGATGAAGTTTCATAAACTAAGTTTCATGGATGTGTTTTCTTGGACAAGTTCTTATATTCCTAATCATCTTACATAATTTCTTAGTATTTGTGAACAAGTGCTTTATGCATACCGTGTAGTGTTTATGTACATTCCCAACATATTTTTTTGGTCATTATTACAAATTATAATGTATAAAATCTATATTAATGTATAAAATAAGTTATAACTTTTTCTCTTCTACATTTTGATATCCATAATGTATATATTTTTTTGTAAATTTATAATAAATTTTGATGTCCATGTGAACGAGTTTTTGTGAACGAGGTTTTGTAGACACTATTTTGTGGATATACATATTTCTATATATCATATAGGATTGTGTGGACACCGTTTTATGGACATGCATATTTTTATAGAGCATTTCGTCGAACAACTTGAATGTGTTTTTTGTGTTTTTCCATTTTGATTTTTTGTCCATATAACATTCAAATTATTTTCTCAATAAATTAAGTTATTTTACACACTTTGTTTCAAAACTCAAAAGTGATTACAGCAGCCAAACAATGAACAAAACCATCAAGGAACAAAATAAATCTAATCCATAAAATAACAAGACTTTGTACATAAACAAGGAAACACACAATTTTTTTTTTTTGAAAAGAGAAAAAATAAGAGTGAAGCACGTACTTACTTCTCCAACGAAAGAAAACAAACAATTAAGGTAACTATCATCCATCCACTTAAGCAAAATAATCGATCCAGTTCTCAACGTTCTCAGCGTTTTTATGTTTGCCACCACGAGATTGGTGATGATGATACAAATAATTATAGTGTTGATAAGGAGAGTAAGGAGGCGCATACATCATCTGGTGAGACATCATGGTTGGTTTTGAAATGAAATGAAACTAGAGGTGAAAGAGAAATCAGTGAGATTAAAATTCATGGATTTGGAAAAATGATTTTGAGATTCGAAATAATAGAGAGAAGAAGTCTTTTGTTTATTTAAAATAAAGAAAGTATTGAGAAGAGAAGAGAAAGAACCATGGTTAGTTTTCTCTGGTTAGTCTTTGTGTAGTCTTGTCAAATATGAGGGCATGAAAGACTTTACACAACCATAATGTGTGTGGCAAGCAGGAAGTGTCTTATTGAGTAATACAAAAGACATAAAGTGTCCTAGAGAAAAAAAAATTCCACATATAACGCTGCCGGACTGATATATAAAAGAAAATTCATTTGTCGATAGAGCAACCTCAATGGTTTGATACCATGAAAATATCTAAAATAATAATAATAATAGTATTATAATTTCAGATTTTTGTTTTGATTTTTCTATAATATATGAAATGTTAGTTAAGTGACATGTGTTATTTATAGTTGATCATGGATTTTAAAAGGTTGAGTTTTTAAAACTTTTCATTTTTCTCTTCCTTCTTTTTTTTTTTTAATTGCAAGAACTCCATAAAAATCTATTTTTAATTGTAATTCATTAACTAAAAAGGGAAAAATTGGAGAGAGATAAAGAAAAAAAATTCAAAACAGGATTTGTAAGAACCTATTGAGATATTTTAGAATACATGTGTCACTTTCTTATTTATTTAAATATTTAAAAGAAACTATTTTTAGTTAAAATCAGAAGTTGTATTATAATACTAATATTTATCTATTGAAAACTTCATTTTACGAAAATACACGATAAAAAGTGCTCTAAAGAAATGTCACAAATTTATGTTCAATTTCTAGTTTCCCTTGAAGCTATTTAATCCCACACAACTGTTTCAAACATAATTTATGTGGTTGTAATTACATGGAGAAAATATATCATGTTTTCGAGTATAAAATGTTTTAAAACATTCAGAATATCATTATTTTGGAGAATTTTGAAATTGGACTTTTGAAATATAATAAAAAGTATATTAATATTTGATCAGAGAACATTTCAAATGTTTGAAAAATCTCTGTCAAAATATTATTTTGATATCTTCCTCTTTGGCTATTTTGAAAAACTTTTACATAAATGATTCCTCAAAATTTTGAAATGCTTTCTAATCAAAATATTAATATAATTGATATTTATATATATTTTGAAAGATTTAACTTGAAAATTAAAAATCTGTTTTCATAAGCAGGTACTGTATCTCCAAATTTTGTCCAATTTTTTTTCCTTTTATTAGTCGTTTAATGTGATATATTTATTCCAAATAAACAATTATTATGCTTCCTAATATTTTATTGTTTTCTGTAGACTTGGCCTAAAAAGACTTTAGCAACAAATAATTATGTACACCCACTCTATCTATCTCTATCTTGCAAGATAATTATATGTGTGAACAGCAACATAACTTGTGTGGAAATATTATCCAATCCTTTTCCAATCTACATTTAGACTTTTGTTAGCTTGTTGCTGGTTCCTTATTTCTTACGTTATTTAGCAGTGTCGTATAATGATGTCGTCACTGTCACTGCAAATTGCTACGATATTCCCAGTGGAATTAAAGACAGAAAGCTTCTTTTTTATTTACATCAAGCTTCATGGAGGAGATTTTAACAAGAGGGTTAGGGAAAACAACGGTAAGGATGGTGAACATGGAAGAATCTGATGCGAAACGAATCACATTCATGTTGAGCGTGTATTTAAGCTTTTCACATGGCAAGGCTAGAGCATCAAATTCTTACTTTAGTATAATGGTTTACAGATAACAAATGTTTTTTAATTGGTAGGAGGTATCTTGACCAAAACCCAACAAATCTCCATATGAGGATACTACCGATGAATAGTCCGAACCCAGGTTTTGAATGAAAGTCTCATATCCTTTTTTTGTAACAAGGCTTTCATATTAAAATGCATAAGTAAAAATACAAGGTATGAATGAGTTTTCTCACCCATAAGTTTGAAAAAGAAAGCAACAAATAGAGAGTGGGAGAACATCCTAGAGAAAGATCAACAAGTGAATCTTAAGAGAGAAAGATAAAGAAAAAGACAATCGCTAGTGTACATGGTTCCCTCGGCCGCGACGACCTCGTTTACCTTTTCCTCTAACATTTTTCCATTCCATATCTTGAATTTTTTGAGTCGGTTTAATCAGTCTTCCTCCTCTAGTTATGTTATAACCAGAAGTCT
Source organism: Brassica rapa (assembly GCF_000309985.2). Taxonomy (NCBI): domain Eukaryota; kingdom Viridiplantae; phylum Streptophyta; class Magnoliopsida; order Brassicales; family Brassicaceae; genus Brassica; species Brassica rapa. Next base: position 13,512,193 of record NC_024802.2, read on the forward strand.
CTCCAACCTCACCTAAACCATCATCTCTCCCATGTGTTAGCGGGGATAAATCCTGCTCCATTTGAAATTGCTGAAGGTTGTTGGCGATAGGAGAGTAATGACCAATTGATTGCTCATTTTCAGAGGCTTGAGGAGTCTCCAAAATGATTTCTTTTGATGGAATTTCTTCCATAACATGTGACTGAGGATGAGCAGTTTCTTCAACTGCTAACATAGGTAAATTGTTTTCAATTTTTGAGCAAGAAATAGATTGTACCTCATGCGAATGGGTGAATGTAGTAGGAGCAGGGACCTCAAGAGGTGTAGTGAGAGCAGAATTTGTAGTGATCTTGTGTGCTTGATGGCCAGGAGTCAAGTGCGAGTCAGTCTCCACAGCACCCACCAATGTGGATGAGTTTGGTAGCAACATATCTATCGCCACCAAAGGGATTTCTTCATTTGTTATATTAGCTTTCGCAGGAGCGGAATCATGTGGTTTATGGGGCAGAAGACACCTCTTCTCCTTATGACCAAGCGCTCCACATCTCTCACAAGCACTCCACATCACCACAAAAGTCTCATATCCTTTAGCTAAGCAAATAACAATTTAGTCTGCGGCTGGATACATAGAACCCATGGCACAGAACCAAGGGAGTTACTTTTTTGGAGTGACTCCTGACATTTGAGAAACACTAAAAACAAATAAAAAAGGAACAAACAGGAATAAAATTAAAAGAGTAAGTGGGAATTATTGTTCTTCCTCAAATATAATGAAGAATAATTTTGCTTTGTTATGCTCTACAAAAAAAAAGAATGATGAGGAATATAAAGAAAAAATAATTCTTCATGAATGATGTATTTTTATGAAAACCATAAGGAATCGAATGTGTTCATTCTTTTTTCTTTGGTCACCAATTACACTTTTTGTCCTTTTTTTTTTTTTAAGGCTTAGCTAGTTACTCCTGTCCCAAATTCTATTTCTACCACTAGTTAGCATCCCTTGGTTAGATAAGAATTTTTTTTTCCGTGGTTTAACCATCCAAATACGTAGTTCCGGGCCTGATTTTAGATACCACCAACACCAAGTTTGCGAGTTTTTTTCTTTATAAAACTATCATACACCTCTTAGTATTTTATTGTTTTATGAAGACTTGACCTAAAAAAGAGACTTTATCAACAAGTAAACAAATAAATAGTAGGACCCACTCTCTCTATCTCACTGGCCTACACGATGTGGTCTGTGTGAACAGAACATACTTGTGTGGAAATATTATCATTAATAAGACTCTTGTTAGCGGCTCGTTCCTCTTCTTTTCTTTATAACAATGATGTTTTCAATTGCCACTATCTTTGCAAAATTTCCACGAAATTTCCATTTAGATTCTCCTTAACTACTACTCTCTCTCTCTCTCGACCTCATTGACTTCATTAACAATGGCCATCACCGATTTTTTCGCGGGTGAAATAGCGACTGAGCTACTGAAACAGCTCTTTATGATATCAGCCAAAGCATGGAAATACAAAAGCGTCGCTGAGAGGCTCATCGACTTGATCGAGGACATCCAGCCGACCATCAAGGAGATTCAGTACAGCGGCGTCGAGCTCCCTCCTCACCGTCAGGCTCAGATCGGTATGCTCTCTAACACCTTAGAGAAAGGGAAGAAACTCACCGAGAAAGTGTTGAGCGCCCGTCGCTGGAACGTGTACAGACAGTTAACGTTAGCGAGGAAGATGGAGAAGCTAGAGAAGGATATCTCTAACTTCCTTAAGAATCAGATATTGACTCATATCCTCGCTGATGTTCATCTTCTCAGGGCTAACTCCGATGTAAGGTTCGATCGGGTTGATAGGAGCCTTGAGATGATGACTGAGCACTTGGGGTCGATGAAGATCGGTGGAGGAGGGATGATCAGGGAGGCCATGAAGATAGCAGAGGCGACGATGGAGATTGAGATGGGCAATGAGGAGGAGAAGTTTGGTGTTGGGTTGGAGATAGGTAAGAGGAAGGTGAAGAAGATGATGTTTAGCGCCGAGAGAGGGCTTATTGGTATCAGTGGCATGGGCGGTGTCGGCAAAACTACACTTGCTAGAGAGCTTGAACGGGACGTTGAAGTCCAATGTAAGTCTTATTCTCTTGTCCTGTCTCTGACTATGTTATATATGTCCCTCACCAGATGATGCACAATTAGTATCATATTGTCGGTTTTGGACCTAAGCCCTACGATTTTTTCTAAAATTCCTCGTATGAATCAGAGTTGGATTTTATATATTAGAAATTATTTTTCTTTTTTTTTTTTGAACAACAGAAATTATTTGTCTAATATTCCTATGTGGGACTTAGATTGCAAATAGTTGGATGAACATGTTGTAATGATTGAGTTGAGTTACTGACACTGTTTTTGTTTATGTCAGGTCATTTTGAGAACAAGGTTTTGTTTCTGACTGTATCACAATCTCCCATGCTTGAGGAGCTGAGAGCACATATATGGGCGTTTGTGTCTGGTTATGAAGGTGTAAACCCTGTTCCAAACTGGAATTTACAGTACGAGGGCGGTGTTAAAACACAGAAGCTGGTGATTCTTGATGATGTTTGGACAAGAGAAGCGTTAGACTGCTTGACGTTTAACATCCCTGGTTGCACAACACTTGTGGTCTCACGGTCCAAACTCACAGAGCCTAAAGCCACTTATGATGTGGAAGTACTAAGGGAAGATGAAGCACTCTCCCTCTTCTGTCTCTGTGCATTTGGTCAGAAAACTATCCCTCCCGGTTTCGACAAAAGCATGGTCGAGCAGGTAATAATAATGTCTTATTTTTTCTTCTTCAACTGATTCATGCCTAGTATGATGTATATATCTAATGCTTTTTGATTCTCACAGGTTGCTGGTGAGTGTAAAGGTCTACCTTTGGCTCTCAAAGTCACAGGGGCTTCACTAAAAGAGCGACCTGAAATGTATTGGAAAGGAGCATTGCAGAGGTTGCAAAAAGGTGAACCTGCTGATGAAACTCACGAGACTAGATTGCTTCATCAAATGGAAGCTAGTCTAGAAAATCTTGACCCTACAACCAGAGAGTGTTTCTTGGATCTTGGTGCATTCCCTGAAGACAGGAAGATTCCTGTAGATGTTCTTATCAACATGTGGATTGAGATACATGATCTAGAGGAGGCCATTGCTTTTGCTACTCTTGTTGATTTGTCACACAAGAATCTCCTGACTCTTGGGAAAGATCCACGGTAAGGAGTGATCACTCTTCGATTTTATACGATTCAAAAGTTCTTATGTACTAACATGGCCGGTTCTGGGGACAGCTGGATGAAATATTCGCCTTAGCCCACAATGTTGCATAGCCGCCAAATTTTTGAATTTTTTTTTAAAATTAAGATATAAAAATGTTCATGGCCTCCTAAATTTTTCAGATCCAGCTTTGTGTACTAATCACTGTTTATTGATTTACAGGCTTGGCTCGTCATATGCAAGCTACTATGATGTGTTTGTGACACAGCACGATGTATTGCGAGACTTGGCTCTTCATTTAAGCAACAAAGGGAAAGTAAACATAAGAAAGAGATTGCTGATGCCGAAAAGAGAGAAAGCTCTTCCAAAAGAATGGGGAAGGAACATTGATGAGCCATATAGAGCTCAGATAGTCTCTATACATACTGGTAAGAGAATGCTTTAAAGTGCAACTTTATATCACAAGAATGGTAATGTTGACTAGAATTATGTTTCTATTGCAGAGGAAATGGATGAGATGGGTTGGTCTGACTTTGAGATGGACTTCCCTAAGGCAGAGATTCTAATACTGAACTTCTCTTCAGACAAATATGTTCTGCCTCCTTTCATCACTAAGATGAGCAAGCTTAGGGTCTTAGTGATCATCAACAACGGCATGTCCCCTGCTGTTCTCCATGACTTTTCGATTTTCGCCAACTTGTCGTACCTTAGGACTCTCTGGCTGGAGAGAGTTCATGTCCCTGAACTCCACAACACTACAGTTCCCTTGAAAAAACTCCACAAGATGTCTTTGATCCTCTGCAAGATCAATAACAGTTTTGATCAGACAGGAGTTGACATCTCCAACCTCTTCCCAAAATTAGCCGACCTGACGATAGATCACTGTGATGATCTCGTCTCACTACCTTCAAGCATCTGCGGCATGACATCTCTCAACTCCTTAAGCATCACAAACTGTCCGCGCCTCAGTGAGTTGCCTAAGAACCTCAGCAAGCTACAAGCTCTTGAAATTCTGAGGCTATATGCTTGTCTTGAGCTAAAGGCATTGCCTGTGGAGATCTGTGAGCTTCCTAAGCTTAAGTACCTAGACATCTCACAGTGTGTTAACCTGAGTTGTCTTCCAGAGGAGATAGGAAAGCTAAGGACGCTGGAGAAGATAGACATGAGGGAATGTTTTTTCTCTGATAGACTTAGTTCTGCTGTTTCTTTAGAGTCTCTACGCCATGTGATTTGCGATAAGGACGTTGCGTTTATATGGGAGGAGGTTGAGAAGGCTGTTCCAGGGTTGAAGATTGAAGCTGCTGAGAAATGTTTCAGTTTAGATTGGCTCGACGAGTAGGATCATAAACCTATAGTGGCCTTGTACCAATTGTAAATAGTTTGATGGACTAGTGTAGGTTTCTCTTCTTTGTTAATTAATATCATGTTTTGTAGTAAAGATCTCTCTGTACAGTTTTTACAAACTCAATCGGTCAAGTCTCTTTTTTTGCTTATCTTATTCCTAATCTTTGTATGAAAATGGTTAAAAAGTGTCTTCGGAGCGTCTGATCTTATGTGATTAATGTGGGCATGCAGAGAAGACCATATCTACAGATTTTACTGCAACGTCTTCAATATCTCCTAAGGGACACCTTAGCACTGATGATATTGAAACTACAGTGAACCAGCAACCTGTAATATTTGGTTAAGAAGTAGAATACCTAGCTCATTGACTTTGATACTGATATATATAGATAGTAGGCTGAATGAATTCTTTATTAGATGTGTACAAGGTATTTATACAAGACATACAAGTAGGGTAAATCGTATAGTTATGTATTTACATAGAAGTCCTTAATGTCTTAGGTATTTCCTTAACACGCCCCCTCAAGATGGAGGAACTTTGGTGACACCAATCTTGTCTCTTAAAGTCTGAAATGAAGTCCTCGGAAGCGGTTTGGTTAGTCCATCAGCCAGCTGATCATGAGTCGATACATGAATAACTCGAAGAGCTTGATTTTGGATTTGGCCCCGAACAAAGTGATAGTCCAGCGCAATGTGTTTCATACGAGAATGAAAAACAGGATTTGCACATAGGTAGGTAGCACCAATGTTATCGCAGTAGATGGTGGGAGAGGATGGAAGCGTAACTCCAAGTTCCGTGAGAAGAGAACACATCCATCGGAGCTCCGCTGCAGTATTAGCAACAGCACGGTACTCAGCTTCTGTGGAAGACCGCGCGACCCCCTGCTGTTTCTTCGAAGACCAAGACAGTGGATGCGTGCCAAGATAGACGATGTAGCCATTTGTGGAGACGTAGTCGTCGCTGTCTCCTGCCCAGTCAGCATCAGAGTATGCATGGAGAAGAGGAGTCTTTTGCTTCTTGAGATAGATACCATGACTCAATGTGCCAGATAGATACCGCAAGACTCGTTTGACAGCATTCCAATGATCAAGTGTGGGCTTATGCATAAATTGAGAGAGACGGTTCACCGCATACGAGACATCAGGTCTGGTGAGAGCAAGGTACTGTAGACTACCAACAACACGCCTATATTCAGTTGGATCAGGCAGAGGAGGACCAGAGTTCAACGTCAGTTTAGGAGAGGCAGCAAGTGGAGTCGCAACCGGTTTGGCATGAAGCATATTCGTGCGTTGTAACAGATCAGTGACATACTTCCTCTGCATCATATGGAGGCCATGAGGTGTGCGAATGGTTTCAATGCCAAGGAAGTAGCTGAGATGACCGAGATCTTTAATAGAGAACTTCGCAGAAAGAGCATCAATAACTTGTTGAACCAAGGAGGAATCAGTGTCGGTGACGAGGATGTCGTCGACGTAGACTAACAAGTAAACAAAGCGCCCAGCATGACGAAGGATAAAGAGAGACGTATCAGATAGTGAGTTGCTGAAACCTGCTGCAAGAAGAAACTTCTTCAGTTCCGAGTACCAAGCTCGAGGAGCCTGTTTGAGGCCATAAATGGCTTTGCGCAGGCGACAAACATGGGAAGGACGATCAGGGTCTTGGAAACCAGGTGGCTGAGACATGAATACCTCTTCATGGAGATGACCTTGGAGAAAGGCTGTGTTGACGTCAATCTGTCGTACTGGCCAATCATTATTCACTGCAAGACCAAGAATCAAACGAATTGTCGTAGACTTAATTACTGGACTGAAGGTATCATTATAGTCTACACCAGGCTGTTGATGAAACCCCTTGGCTACAATTATCGCTTTGTATCGATCAATACTACCATCAGGGTTGTACTTGATCGTGAATACCCAGCGGCATCCCACAACGTTCATCTGGCGAGTTGCTTCGACAAGATCCCAAGTACGATTCTCGTTGGTGGAGTTAAACTCTGCACCCATCGCTTTTCTCCATCTTTCATGTTTGATAGCTTGTTGCCAAGTTATCGGAATCCAATGAGGGTCGGATTGTAGTTCAACAGTTAGATTGTATTTCGAGGTTGGCTTGACAATGTGATTTCTGGACCGTGTTGTCATTGAATGTCTCACTGGAGGCGCCACAACTGAAGGCAGAGACGGAGCAGATGGTGCAGGAACAGCAGGAGCCGGGAGGTTTTGCTCCGCAGGTTGTGGAGCATTAGTAGGAGCCGTAGGAGACGAGTGCTGAACCTCAGGTGGAGGAGCTGACTGCACGGCAGGTGTAGCAGACGTTTCCACAGGCTCAGGCACCGCAGGTGAAGAAGCACACACTGGAGTCTGATTGATCACGACCGGCGGAGAAGACTGTATGAGTGATGGCACTGGGACAATGGTATAAGGAGGGTCAGGTATAACAGTGGCTGGTTCAGGGGTCGGAGAAGCATTAGGTTGGGTTAGGGAGTGATATGGGAAAACGGTTTCATTGAAGCGAACATGTCGAGAGACATAAACGCGGCCAGAGATGGGTTCTAAACACAGATAACCACTTTGAGTCAGAGAGTACCCTATAAAGACACAAGGGAGAGACCGGTTTTCGAGTTTATTGGGTGCATATGGGCGCAACCACGGATAACACAGACATCCAAAGGTTCTAAGCTTATGGTAGTTGGGGACAGCTTGAAAAAGTTTTTGAAATGGTAATTGATTTTGGAGGATGGGTGTGGGCATGCGGTTGATCAGGAAGACAGAGGTAGCAAAGGCTTGCGGCCAGTAGGTAAGTGGGAGATTTGCGACTGAGAGAAGTGAGAGACAGGTTTCGACAATATGTCGATGTTTCCGTTCTGAGAGACCATTAAGCTCAGGGGTATGAGGTGGAGTGGTGAGATGGCTTATACCGTGGGTTGCAAGGTAAGATCTCAAGGCGATGAACTCGCCCCCATTATCAGAATAGAGGGTTTTGATCTTTGTGTTGAATCTGTTTTCAACTAGAGGTTTGAAAGTGGTGAAAATATCTTTGACTTGAGACTTTGCGGTTAAGGGATAGAGCCAAGTATAGCGTGTGAAATGGTCTACAAGGACAAGGTAGTATTTGTAGTTTTGGGAGGAGAGAATGGGTGATTGCCAGACATCAGTAAAGACATATTGCAAGGGTTGGGTTGAGCGAATTGTACTCTCATGAAAAGGAAGCTTATGTGTTTTATTAAGTAAACAATCATTGCAAGGAGAAGCTGTTTGAGAATGTTGAAAACAAGGTAAAGAAAACTGAGCAACAACTGTTTTAAGAATAGAAAGAGAGGGGTGGCCAAGTCGCCTATGCCATTGGTTCAGGGTAGCTTTAGTATCTGGGTAAGAGGCTAAGCTTGCAGTTGGGTTCAGGGACGGCCATGGCCACTCATACAAGTCATTCTTCGTGCGGCCTTGAAGCAACCGGACCCCCGTGTTGAGATCCTTCACCTGAAAGTGAGCAGGAAAGAATTCAACAGAAACGCGGTTAGCATTACACAACCGATAAACTGATATCAAACTCTTATTAATGTTTGGAACACAAAGAATATCAGTAAGAGCCAATGGCTTAGCTGGCGTATTAAAGGATGTAGAGCCAGTATGAGTAATTGCAAGACCTGAGCCATCGGCAATAGCAACATCATCGCCACCATTGTAGGGCTGATGCAGCGCCAGGTTACTGAGATCTGAGGTCATGTGGTGTGTAGCACCACTGTCGAGTATCCACTGATTTGGAGCATAGTTGTAAGCCTGAGCAACATTCGCACGAGGTTGCCATGGGATTTGCGGCGACAATGGTTGTGAGAGAGCAGTACCTTGTGCCGCAAGTTGCGAACATCTGCGAGCACTGTGACCAAAAACACCACACAATTGACACTTTCCTTGATAGCCACCACGCCCTGCAGTCGGAGTAGTCGGAGTGTAAAACTGCTGCTGCTGCCAAGTTTGGTTTCCACGATAACCTCCACGACGCGAGGGCTGATTGCGATTGTTGGTGTTGTTGCGGTTCGTGTAGTTAGCTGTGACCGGAACAGAGGATGCGACTTCCTTCGAGAGTTTGAGCTTTGTCTCGTGATTGATAAGCTTCTCGTGAAGCTCTATGAGAGACGGTGGTGTATCACGACCAGCAACCTGATCAACAATGAGCTTGTAATCATCAGGTAAGCCGTCAAGGAGTTGTTCGATTTGATCCTCATGATCAATTGTCTTCCCTAGTAAAGCAAGTTGATCAAATCGTGTCGTGAGACCTTGATAGTACTCATCAATTGACTTGGTTCCCTTGGTCCAGTGTTTGAGTTGTTGGCGAAGTTGATTGATATGGCCCAGACTAGGTTTCACGTATGTTGAGGTGAGGACGTTCCAGATCTCAGCTGACGTGGTGGTTGTCGAGAGCAGTGGTTGCAGAGGAGTGGTTATGGCACCAAGAAGACCACTGTAAATGAGACGATCTTGCCTCTTCCAGATAGTGTAGAGCGGATTGGTTGCAACTACATCATCCGTAGTGATCGTTGCAGAGGGAACTTCAATGGAACCCTCAATGTAACCAGCAAGATCATATCCTTCAAGGAGAGCGTGGATCTGACGACTCCACATGAGAAAGTTGGAAGCTGTGAGCTTTGTCACATTCGCCATATTGATGTTCAAGACGGTTGATGTTGTGTTCGAAACCGTGATGGTCTCAGCCATGGATGTTGGTGAGCTAGTAGTTCCAGACATCGTGAAAGAAAAGAAAAATTTGAAAGTTTGAGAGATGGCGGCTTAGGTTAGATCTTAAGCTCTGATACCATATAGATAGTAGACTGAATGAATTCTTTATTAGATGTGTACAATGTATTTATACAAGACATACAAGTAGGGTAAATTGTATAGTTATGTATTTACATAGAAGTCCTTAATGTCTTAGGTATTTCCTTAACAATATATATATATATATATAATATATTGTTACAATGCTAAACACAGCAACTTGTAGTATCTCAGACTGGTTTTAAGCAAGAGGACAATATTAACTCTTCAACGGAAGTCTTAAAAAGATCAGTGATATTGATTTGCTTTTGTGTTGTACCAGCTTGACAGATTCATACCAAACAGATCAGCCATGGATTTTGACTATGCACACTACGCACTTACCGAAGGAAGGAACGGTAAAGATCAAGAAGAAACAGCGGTAAGCTCACCATCCAGAGAGGCCTACAGGAAGCAACTAGCTGAGACCATGAACCTGAACCACACACGGATTCTCGCCTTCAGGAACAAACCTCAAGCTCCTGCTCAGTTGCTTCCCACTGACCACTCTGCTTCTTCTCCTCTTCACCAACAACAACCTAAATCCTCAGGTATGTATTAGTTAGTTCGCATCTACTTCTTGTTGTATTGTATCGATCCGTTTGTTCTAATTATATGTTGTAATGATAAACTTCTGAGAGGACGTTGGATGCACCTGACATTGTGGATGACTTCTACCTCAACTTGCTTGATTGGGGAAGTGCTCATGTTTTGGCTCTAGCGCTGGGAGACACTGTTTATCTGTGGGATGCTTCAAGTGGCTCCACATCTGAGCTTGTGACCATTGATGAAGAGAAAGGACCTGTGACAAGTATCAACTGGGCACCTGATGGTCGTCATGTTGCTCTTGGGCTTAATAACTCTGAAGTGCAACTGTGGGATTCTGCATCCAACCGTCAAGTAAGTTAACTACAAAAATCTCCTATCTCCTCTGATTCAGACATAATGTGTTGTGTACTTAACCTGATGTGTTGCACTTTTTTTTCTGCAGCTGAGGACATTGAAGGGTTGCCACAAGAGTAGGATCCTTGGCATGGAACAATCATATTCTGACGACTGGGGGAATAGATGGGCAGATTGTAAACAACGACGTACGGATCAGATCACACGTCGTGGAGACTTACAGTGGTCACACTCAGGAGGTTTGTGGGCTCAAGTGGTCAGGTTCCGGACAGCAAATAGCGAGTGGTGGCAACGATAATGTTGTACACGTATGGGATCGTTCTGTGGCCTCTTCAAACTCCACCACGCAGTGGCTTCACAGGCTTGAGGAACATACGTCTGCGGTTAAAGCCCTTGCCTGGTGCCCTTTCCAGGCGAATCTGCTGGCAACTGGTGGTGGTGGAGGAGATAGGACGATAAAGTTCTGGAACACTCACACGGGGGCTTGTTTGAATTCGGTAGACACTGGCTCACAAGTGTGTTCGTTGTTGTGGAGCAAGAATGAAAGAGAGTTGCTTAGCTCACACGGTTTTGTACAGAATCAGCTTACGTTGTGGAAGTACCCATCTATGGTGAAAATGGCTGAGCTCACTGGTCATACATCTAGAGTTCTGTATATGGCCCAGGTGAAGAGAATAAACTTATATTAATTTCTATTTTATGGTTTTGAGTTTTTTTTTTTTTGAAGTCGTTAGTTCTGAAACTTGTGCTGTTTTTGTCTGTGTGTTTTCTACAGAGTCCAGATGGTTGTACCGTAGCTTCAGCAGCAGGAGATGAAACACTGAGGTTTTGGAATGTTTTTGGAGTGCCAGAGACCGCTTCCAAGAAACCTGCTCCTAAAGCTGCACATGAGCCATTCTCTCATGTGAATAGTATTCGTTGAAGAAACTGTGAAGACTAACAAAGGGAAAGCCACTGATTTAGTACAGAGTAAATTATTGTATCTTCATGAAATGTATTGACAAGCAAAGTACATTGTATATATAATACCTTACATAGAAAAGAATATTCATTTTTAACACTCCTATTCATCCATCTCATCAAGTTAAATTACAAACTTATAAGGTTTCAGAATGTAAACCACTGTTATTCTTATTCTTACTGAAAAGAATTGTCAAGGCTTGGACACGAAAGCAAGAAACAATGTCTCAGATACTTCTTCATTACTGAATAAATCTCTACAAGTTTTGTTGACTAGTCAACAACTATAACTTTACTTAGGGGACTACTAGTTTTCCCGCTATCACCCGCAATCGCAGCTTTTGCGGTTGGTAGCGGTTGTCGACGGTTTGCAACAATCACTCAAATCGTTCTAAACCGCTTCAAACCGCTCCGAATCTTATAAATTCAAAAACTGGCTCTAGCTAGCGTTTGCGGTTGCGCGCGGTTGCGGAAAGGTAAAATTTTTTTCTTTTTTTTAAAAACAATATATATACAAAAGTAAAAATATTTAATAAAAAATTTAAAATTAAAATTATGAAAATATTAAAAAGAGAAAAAGACTAGGATAACACTAAACCAAGTTTTTGTTCCCAAAGTAGCACTCAAGGCTCAAAGTCACAAAAATATGTTTCATTAAAGACGTAAATATACACTTATACCCCTTGGATTAATTAATCCAAACTTTAGGGTTTAGAGTTAAGAGTCAAGGGGTGGGGTTTTGAAATTAGGGTTTAAAATTTTACAAAAAATAAATATTAAAATAAAAAATAAAAATTTTGAAAACAGTTTCAAAAAGTATTTTTAAATTATAAAAAGAAAATTTGAAAAAAAAATAAAAAAAAAATTCGAAAAAAAAGTTTTCAAAAAAAATTATAAAAATTTCGAAATCTGAAAACATATAATCTGAAACTATTAAAAAATTCATTTTTTCTACTTATTTTTATATATTTTTGTTTGTTTATTTAATTTTAAATCAATGGTATTAGGGATATTTTACCCTTTAATGAATGTCATTTTTGTGATTTTCTCCTTCTAGTGCCATTTTTGAGACATAAACTTCAAAAGGTGATATTATTGACAATTGCCCAAATAAAATATATCTATTATATTTTAATTAATATTATAAAATTTTATAATAAAAACAATTTCAATAAATTTTCAAAAATTTAAATTATAATAAATATAAAATTTATATTTATTATAATTTTATGATTTTTGATATTTTTATAATTATATTAAATGTAAATATTGTTAATTTATTATTTGACTGTTGCCGAATTTGGTAGTTAACTAATCATAAGTCACTCGCAAACACACTAATTTTTAACCGCAGTACCAATCGTATAAATCTCTTAAAACCGCTAAAAATTGCTACCGCCCGCATCCACAAACTGCCGCAACCGCAACCGTTGCGTTGAAACAGTCAGGTCTTTAAACAGGGTTAGTTGTTAACCACCGTAGTCCTAATTAAAAGCGAAGAATCTTTGCTATTTACAAAACAAAACCTTATATAGTTTCTATTATCCTAATATAACCCGAAAGTTTGCTAATTACCGCGGTAAAAAAGCTCATAGGACAAAGCGTCGTCGTTTTACCCTTAAACCCTAGCAAGATCCATCTCTCACCCGCCCGCCGTGACTCACCTCTGCACATTCTCCTCAGTAATCTACCGAAAGCACGAAGAGACAGAGATGGGAAAAGAGATGGAGTCCCCGAAGGAACAGAGCTCCTACACCGTTGAGCAGCTCGTCGCCGTCAATCCCTTCAACCCTGAGATCTTACCTGATCTCGAAAACTACGTCAACGAGCAGGTTACATCGCAAACGTATAGTCTTGATGCAAATCTATGCTTGCTTCGTCTCTACCAGGTATGCTCATAAGTTACATAAAATCATAACCATTCCTGTCCGAAAGATTCTGTTGTCTCTTAAGTGGTGTTTTTTTGTGTCTTTTGTGTGCAGTTTGAGCCTGAGCGTATGAACACTCATGTTGTGGCTCGTATCTTGATCAAGGCTCTTATGGCTATGCCAGCTCCAGACTTCAGCCTTTGCCTCTTCTTGATTCCCGAAAGAGTGGTAATGCTTCTTTCACTTGCACTGAAGATTAATGATGATGAAGCTTGAGTGTCAAGCTTACTTTGTTTGAATTGTGTGTTTCTAGCAAATGGAGGAGCAGTTCAAGTCACTCATTGTTCTCTCACACTACCTTGAGGTATCTATCTATGCAAAACTTCAATCTTTGTTTAGAATTGAAAGCCTGAATAGGTGTCATTGGCTTTGCTTTGGCAGACTGGGAGGTTCCAGCAGTTCTGGGATGAAGCTGCCAAGAACCGTCACATTCTCATCGAGACTGTTCCAGGTATATCAAATTTCTAGAACTAGATTAGTTATTTAAGAATGTATCAAATATCAATTGTCTAGTACATAAAGTAGGTCTTTTTGGTAGTATCTCTTCTTTGTGTGTACATGTCTTTAACGCAAGAGATTGAATGCAGGTTTTGAGCAAGCTATTCAAGCATATGCAACTCACCTTCTTAGCTTAAGCTACCAAAAGGTTCCAAGATCTGTGCTTTCCGAGGTATGTTGTTCTATAGTTGATTCAATTTATGAAAATCTTGGCACATGATGACCTTCTTTTCACCACAATGATAGCTAAAGTCTCTCACTTTGTATAATTTTAAATGTCCTTTGCTCGTTAATTATGAACATTTTTTTACACAGGCTGTTAACAGGGATGGTGCATCTCTAGACAAGTTCATTGAGCACCAAGTGACCAACAGTGGATGGATTGTTGAGAAAGAAGACGGAAGTATCGTCTTACCACAGAACGAATTTAATCATCCGGAGCTTAAGAAAAACACAGGCGAGAATGTTCCCTTGGAACACATCGCCCGCATCTTCCCCATCCTTGGTTGAACCAATAGAACTCTGCAAATTTTCATTTGAGTCTCTGTCTTTCTTGTAATACAACACTTTAAGAAAGCTGGAATGTGATTTTCTTCCTCTTTACACTTTGGGGTGATTTTTTTTCAGAATCAAGTAAACCAGGACTTTGTCATAAGTAGATTGATCGATTAAACTTGCTTGTAAGAGTACTGGGATGCCATAGTTTTTTTATATATACAGCGCTCTTTGAGCGACAAGGTGTTGGTAACAAGTCATGGATCATTTTCTTCAACGCAAACACAATATTCGGTTAGTAAATATCTATTCAAGCATTAGCTTTCTTCTAGGCTCTAGTTTTGTCTTTTTGGAATGGTCTTTGGGTAATGCCAGCTTATGCTTCACCCTTAGCCTGAAGTGGCCATGTAGCTCTTGCATCAGAAGTTATATAAGCAAGGTGCAATTATACATAGTACAATGCTTCTCTCTTTAGTTTTTCGTTACTTTTGTTTATTACATTTCTTTTCATATCAAATACTCCATAACATTATATGTTTTTAATTCTTGGAAATATTTTTTTCTTTTTATTTACTCTTTTGAGTATATCGTATGATCGATTCTTCTTGAACTAATGACCTAATGGCCATGTAATACATTTATATTGTAACAATATTTGCCAAAACCGTAAAAATCACACTCCACAAACATCAAAGAACAGTATGACAAAACACAAAACAAAAACATAAATAGAAACTGAAAACAAAAAAGGCTTCACGCTTTAAACAGAGCCATACTTAGATGTCCAAGCCAGCAGTAAACGTTACCCCAGTAGAAGGCAGCCAAAGATCTCCTTTAATGAACTGAGTAACGGTGAAATTGTTGGCCTGGTTCGAGTTGTTAAGCACGTGGAAACCAGGCCATTTGACTCGGCTGCTGAGTCCTGAGCCAGGCCCGTAGTTCAAGAACTCTCCATAGAAGAGCGTGCTCAAAGCAAAGTCTGCGTTCCACTCAAGCCACCCTTCGGGTCTCACAACGTTGCTCATGTTGTTCCTCATGAAAATTGTCCTTGAATATTCCTTCCATGGTCTCCCTAGATATGTGCGTGTCGTGTTTAGGTATGGGACTAAGTCTGCGTCTGCGGAGATGTTGCTGAACTGGATAGAGAATCCTGAATGTGAGCAAAAAGGTCCAAGTTACATTGTATAGTACATGCATTGATTGATTATGCACTTTAAGGCTTTAATTAATGAGAACAGTTGCTTTTGTGGTACATAGTTTTTTTGTTGACCAGAAACTATAGTCCTGTTCGTTTCTTTAACGAGCGTTAGAGAACAGCGGCCAAAGCAAGCGGCCAAAAATATAAAAGAATTTTATTAACGTTGTGACGGAACAAATGTAGGGAAGCTACAAGCTCTACTTTTTTTTTTTTTGAACAAACCATACTTCATTAAAATTAAAAGAACTCAACCAGAGCTTGTACTAAAAGTGTAAGTCTTAGAGGGGCCTATTGGAAATAAAATTTGTGTGGAGTTTAAAAATTTTAAGAGTTAATAGATTTTTAAAAGTTGAGTAGATTTGATGAATTCTTACCCAATGTATTGTATAAATTGTCATTGATTATTATAGATTTTCATATATACTTTTTTTTCCAAACTTATCTTTCTATTATTTTTTTTAAAACATTCTTTCATAAAATAGAACTATTTGAAAATTATATAAAAATTTTGGTTTTTTAATATTTTGACATTTTGTCTTGTTTGATTTTTGTTTTAAAGTTTTTAAGATCAACCTATGAATTTTCTCATGATTTTATTTTAATATCAAATAGTTATATTTCATGAAAGATTTTTTTTTTAAATTGTTATTTTTAATAATTTCTGTTATCTTTAGTTTTTTTTTTTACAATTATCTTTGACTTGACAATAAAAATGTAAAAAAAAATCTTGTTGTGTTTGTGTATTTGTGTTTTTGTATTTTTGGTACATAGATTTTGAAAATCCTATTACTATATGTGATATTTGTAAAGTTGAGTGTTATGAGTAAAACTAAAGAGAATTTATGTCATAATAACAAAAGAGTTTAATAGAATTACAAAGTCAATAAAAACTAAACTTTTTGAATAACATAAAATTTCCATAGAATTTAAAAGTCCACAAACCAATAACAAAATATTCTATAAGATTTTAAGAATTCATTAACCAATAACAATGAAATCTCTAGATGTTGGACATAAACCTCGCAAATTTGTTTATGGGAAAGTTGCAAAAAACTTTTATATTAAGTAGAATTTTCTTATATATTAGATATTATTTTCTAATATTTCGATGTGAAGCTTGAATTTTTCATTTATTCTAAAAATTAACGATATAACTATATTCGAAAGATTAAGAACTATTAACAGAGTTTCCAAGAAGAGTGGGTAAGAAGTGTACCTGAGGGTTGGTTAGGATCTTTACGGCCTTGTGCAGTGATGGTATTCTTTTGGTTAGGGAGTCCTCTCCTAGCCAAAATGTGACAGTTTTGAAACACAACGGTCCCATCCCCAAATATAAAATCTACCGTTCCAGTGATGGTGCACTCTCGGTAGAACTGACGCATGGTGTGCGTGTAAAGTGTATCTTGAAAACCTCTCATGGCACATCTGTAGAACACTGAGAGGTCAGAGTCCGACCTTAGGGCTACGGCTTGATGCTTCTCTGGCCCCGCTGTGTTCTGAAAGGTTATATCTCTTGCTAAGAATCCCTTTCCGCTTACAGCTAAAATATGTATCACAAGTTAGAAATAAAGAAAGATAAAACATATAAATATTAACGAGAATCATATAAAACGTAATAATTATACCGAATGTCGCGGACCGGAAAGTGGTCCAACCGTCAACGAAGTTGCGATTACCAGAAATAACGGTCACGTCAATGCCATCACCTAACATAACGAGGTTCCATTTCTTCTTCTTGATCTCAACGTTTTCCAAGTATAAACCCTTTTTAATGTATATGACGAAACGTTTCGAGCTGTACTCAGGAGCTGCCTTAATGGCGTCCATTATCTTTGTGAAGTTGCCTGTCCCGTCCAGTGCTACACTTACGTCGTAACTTACACCGTTTGTTTCAAGGAGTTTACGGTCTTTGGACCTGAGCCAGTCTGGGAAACGAGGGCTTTCGTCGTGGTCGGTGTTTGATCTGAGTCCCCGGCCTGGTGGAGCCTTTGGTCCTTTAGCAATAGGGCCAGGTTTCGAAATGGGTTTGGGTTTCTGATCGGCTTGAACAAGTGGTAACAGCTCCCTAAGCATAGAATATAGTTGATCGAGACTGCCTGAAATGAACCGGGAGTAGAATTAAAAACAGTCTTGGGCATATATAAAAAAAACTTAAAACTTCTATAAATTAATAATATTGAAACTATGATATTTTATTAATTTATAGAATTATTAATTTATAAAAAAATTATTTATGATGTTTATTAATTTATCGAGTATTAGCTTATAGAGTTTTACTGTATATAACTGAACCCAATTATCCAAACTTAACAAGAATTTTATCTACCTGAAAAAAATCAAATATCATAATTAGTAGACATATTGTATAACAAACCTAGTTTTATATTATACTTAGAGGCAACTCGGATGCAATTTTATGAAATAAAATCTTATGTTTGTTTTCTAAGAAAAAATCTCATAATATTCACCAGTTAAAATTAAAAAAAAAAAACAAAAAGGAATTTCATTTTATTTATAATCATGAATAAAAAACATTTTGTTTAAAAAATCATTCCACATTAGAAAAAGTAGTGGAATAGATGGAATGTTAATCTCACTCCATTCGATTCTATTAATAGTTGTGTCTTTGGTCTCATCTATTTTTTTAATTAATTACTAGTTATAACCTCAAATTACACCGTTTCAATTACAATTAAAGAGTTTTTTTTTGCTTAACAGAAAATTATATAGTTACTATTTGTTATCCAAAACCGAAACAAACATAATAACAAAGAAAGTTTGATACTCTGAATCGAATGTGATTGTTAAGAAATTGCCATATCATTATATTAAGTTTACTACATCTGTTCCCGTAATTAAGATTTTCTAGAGATTTCACGCTTATTAAGAATATAATAAACATTTACAGTTTAATTTAATTTATTATTTATTTTTATATATTTTCCAATTAATCTCTACCAATTAAATCTAATCAATTTAAATATTTGTAATTAATGTTTTTCAAAAGTATACAAAAGTACTTTAAAAATATAGAAAATTTATCTTTGTGAAACAAGAAGAAAATCTAGAAAATCTTACTTCGAGAAACGGAGAGAGTACTTTTTAGTGACACACGCAAATAATCCCTTATATATTAATTGAGGAACATTTGAAAAGATGTAACCTCAATTTTGTATTAATTAAAAGAGGCCCCAATGCATAGGTGGCAATCAATTAGGTAGTCAATTACATTCAATTGAAAAATAAGTAGGTCCACATTCGATTTTTATATGTTGTTAGATACATAAGTTGGTCAAACTATATGATATAACGATATGATATGCTATTTTCTTTCCTTAAATAAAACCTACGGAATTACCATAAATGACTAATAAATATATGACAATTAATGATTTTAATAATAAAGATTTGATAACAATTTATATCTCCTCCATCATTTTTTGTTTAATTTTATATTATTAAAATAAATTAAACAATCAAATTAGCTATAAAAGTAAAATTTAGATTTTTTCGTATATGTTATATTTTGAATTTTTAAAAACGACAATAAATGACTAAAACTATTAAAATTATTATGTTAAAAATTAATGATCAATGGTTTAACATTTTTATTATAAGAAGATACACATGATTTTAAAACCATATGAGTAAAAAATATCATTTAATAATAAAATATATATATATATATAGATTAAACACTATATACCATAAGATTACATAAATATTTTAATATTAAAACTTTCAATGAATTTTCAAAAACATTTATAAATTATAAACTTATTAAAGATTTCAGATTAAAAATTTTGTTATCGATGATTTAAATATTTTGTTATAAAACGATATGAATGATCATAGAACCGTATGATTATAAATTCTTATATAATAAATAACTATACAAAATATACTATTCTTAGAAAAATAGGTTGTTTCATCTTAATTTATATTACACTTTTTATTAAACTAACTATCGAATTGATAAATAACGTACCAAAAAATGTTTTGCTCTTTCCTTAAATAAAAGCTACGCAAAAAATTCAAAAAATTTATATGAACCCCCCTACGAAAATAGTGAGTTTTCATTATATGTGAAAATTAATTATTATAAATAATAAATATTTGATAACAATTTTTGTATCTTAGTTCTTTTTTTTAATTTTATATTATTAAAAGATATTAAAAATCACATTAAATATATAAAAAAACCATTTATATTTTTCCTTATATGTTATATTTTGAATTTTTCAAAACGTCTATAAATTATTAGAAATTTGAAGATCCCACTCTGAAAATTTTGTGATCAATAGATTTTTTTTTTGTCATAATAAGTTACAAATGGTCATAAAATTGTATTAATATGAACTTTTATTTAATATTATAGGAAGATACACATGATTTTAAAACCATATGAGTAAAAAATATCATTTAATAATAAAACATATATATATATTAAAATATATACCATAAGATTACATAAATATTTTAATATTAAAACTTTCAATGAATTTTCAAAAACATTTATAAATTATAAACTTATTAAAGATTTCACATTGAAAATTTTGTTATAGATGATTTAAATATTCAGTTATAAAATGATATGAATGATCATAGAACTGTATGATTATAAATTCTCATTTAATAAATTACTATATAAAATATACTATTTTAAAAAAAATAGGTTGGTCCATCTTAACTTACATTATATTTCTTATAAACTAACTATTGAATTGATAAATAATCTACCAAATTTTTTTTTTTTGCACTTTCCTTAATTAGAAGCTACGAAATTACCTAATATGATTAACGTATATATGAAAATTAATTATTATGAATAAGAAATATTTGATAACAATTTTGGTATCTTAGTTCTTTTTTTTTTAATTTTATATTATTGAAAGATATTAAAAAATCACATTAAATATTTAATAAAAACATTTATATTATTTCTTATATGTTATATTTTGAATTTTTCAAGACGTCTATATATTATTAGAAATTTGAAGATTCTGACTCTGAAAATTTTGTGATCAATAGATTATTTTTTGTTATAATAAGTTACAAATGATCATAAAATATAACGCATATGAATTTTTATTTAATAAATATTCAAACTAAACAATATATATATATATATATATATATATAAACTAATGATTTAAAGCAACAAGATTGGCTGATCAATTTAGTCGTCGAGTTGAAATCTTTGAAAAGTATGTGAAAGACTAAAGTCAAAGTAAATATGGATTTAGAATAATAGTTATATTTTACTAACCGAAATACCGAAATACCGAAAAAACCGAACCGAACCGAAACCAATCCGATATCCAGATTGAACATCCCTAATCCAAATGATGCGAAACTATTGTTTCATTCTCCAAAATATAATAAAAATAATAACTTAATCCCGCGCAAGGCGCGGGTCTTATCCTAGTAGTATACATAAAAGAAAAACATAATAATTACCAGCGATAAGAGTTTTGA
The DNA here is from genome assembly GCF_000309985.2 of Brassica rapa. Taxonomy (NCBI): domain Eukaryota; kingdom Viridiplantae; phylum Streptophyta; class Magnoliopsida; order Brassicales; family Brassicaceae; genus Brassica; species Brassica rapa. The sequence continues at coordinate 13,533,024 of NC_024802.2, forward strand.
CGAGACCAGATGTACCGTCCAAGCCTTCCTTGCAAGTGTCTTGGTTGGAGAGAGCAGCACTCAACCATGTCTGTGTGTCCGATCTCACGTTCCCTGTTCCGTTGCCCTTACCTGTTGGCCCCACTCAAAGCTCATTAATTACTACTATTTATTCTTATTTTTCCACACTATCATTTTCATTCACACTTATATTTATTGTGCCATTTTAAAGATGTTGAATCCACGTTCTCTGTCCCTACTACGCACATGCCATTTACTAGATTGTATAGAAGTTATGTCTTGAGTCTCTTGACGTAAAGATGTGTGATGGAAACTTCTAAAATTTTATTGACTAACAGATTCAATCGAATAATATTTTCTTCCAAGAATGTTTTGTGCTAGCTGTGTTTGCTAAAAACTCAGAAGGTTATCTCAATTTTGTTCTTTTTTTTATTCGTGTGGTTTTGTTATAATAAGACAAATTTAAATTATCAAATTATAATATAGGGACTAAATGCTTTCTATTACAACTGAAGGGAGGAAGTTTCATTTGTTACTGATCTTCTGAAGACGAAAGAGCAGAAATGCATTTGTTTTTAAAGCTCTTTGTTTAAGCTGAATCAACAAAACCAAATAAGAAAACGGGGGATATGCGTGTAGAGATTAATATTCTTTGTTGCAATGCAAAGTTTGTATAGTTGAATAATACTAGTACTAGGGTGGTGGTCAAAGAACCACCAAATAACCGTATTGCAATCAATTACGTGCCGGATTTCAAATTTAATGCAGCAAGTGCGAAACTAATTTTCATTTTTTTTAGAAAAAACTTTCTCAATTCGGCCCTTTTCAATTAAATATGTGAATAAAATGACTTACTATATTACCATTTGGTGAACCAAAAAAAAAACCATATTACCATTTAGTAACACCATGGATGATCATATTCTATTGGAGACTTGGAGTCGTGGAGAATCTTACTAGATAAAGTCCACTTCTGAAGCAGTCTAGTTGTACATGTGTGTTGTTTCACAAGAATACTTAATTATTGCTGTTTTATTATAATCAAAAAGACTAAAATTCTATGACGGTCGTATACGTCAGATTAACATCAGCTATGTCCCTCTCCTTTGCCTAGCTTGTGTAATGGTGTGAAAATATTGTTAATTACGTAATTTGGGCGTCGTTACTTGTCTATTAATGGATATAGTCTTTAGATGCCTACGAATAATGTTCTAAACTTTCAAAAACTCTGATTGATATGTATATACAATAATCGTGAAAAAGAATAAAACTACTATATAGTACTAAATTGGTCAATTTCACTACCTTTGGATCATTTTAATCGATATAAACAACCGATTTCAAAAATCCTTTCTAATCGGTTAATTGCTAAAACCAACTAGTTCAGGTAATTAAAAAAGAAAAGAAAAGTTCAGGTAATCTTTCTAAAGCATAGCAAGCAGCTATAAGCCAATAACAAAGGTCATGCTAGATCCATTTTTCTTCTAAAGTGGCAACAATCGTATCTATTATCCATTTCTTCTTAAAAAAAATTGTCGGTTTGATCCAATTTGTATATTATGTTTTGGGTTTATAGACAATAGTTTGTATTTTCCATCAATTAAAAAAGAACTTGTGCATTTAAAGTTTATAACACTGTAAGGCGGTGCTAAAACTAGATAATAGATATATGCGGTTAACTAGGGTTTAAAGGTACGTACCATGTGGATTCTCAGAAGCAGAGGCAGACCAACTCAGCTCATCTGAAGAAACATCGAGCAGATCTAGACAATCCGAAACCGCATTTTGGAGTCGACGATCCCCACTGAAATCCGCAAACTGAGCCAAAATCGAACTCATTTGTCTTATTACTTCCACGATCGTGTTAATGGAGCTCACAAACTCACTTGCTGGAACTTTCAAGTAATCGTATGGCATACTCTCTTCTGATGACACACACAAACACAACATCGAGAAGATCAAGAAACCCTTCCACCATGACATTTTTCTCTTTTTTTTGTTGTTGTTGTTAAACAATGCTTTAACTTATAACAATAATGAATAAAATGATTAAATGAAAGAAAGGATTGGGTGGTTTTGATCACATTGAAGCTCTTCTGAGTTAGTGGAACCTATAAAAGAAGGAACGCATTAAATTGCACCTACCTGTCTGTCTACTTCGAAACAGTTAAGTCTACGTAAATCTTTATTTAGGACTTAACTCCATTATCCCAACAAACATAACTCTTTCTTTCATCGTTGATATTTCTTTTATTTTCAATTGTATTTATGAGATCTCTTAATTATAGCTCAACCGTCCCACACATCCATTATGTTCTCAGACTCGGTCGTATAGTAGAATGCAGCCATTTACACCGCCTTATAAAAATCATTGACTCCATCCGTTATATCTGAGTTACTAGGTAATAATCCCCTGTGCGCAGAATGAGATAGTTCGGTAGATTAAATATTGGAGTATATTATACTAAGGGATTAGTGTAAGAATCTTAAATTTGTAATTCAATACAGTTTCGGTTCAGTTTTTTCGTTTTCGGTTAATACAAATTAACGACCATATCAAAATCATATATAATTTCTTTTGGTTTATATGTATATATTATCAGTTTTAGTTTATAAGAAATTAGTGTAATCTAATTTATACTATTTTAATAAATCAAGATATACAAATTATAACATACATTACAAAAATAACAAACACATGAAATTAATGATGATGTAGTAAAATAGTATTCTACAACCTTTTTTACTTTTAGAAGCTTCTTAATTTCGATGATAATGTTTCATCAAGCTCTTTCGCGCTGTGAATATTTTGATCATGTTTCATCGAATTCATGTTTAAGCTTCTTTCGATGATGATGTTTCATCGAGTCCATGTAGTTGATAATAAACATCTTATAGTTTCAGGCGCAAGATAATGACACATTAGATGAATAGTTGGAAACTGTAATAAATGTTTTTGCATAAAATGTGAAACCATTTTGATTTGAGAAGCTTTCTGCAAGAAACACATCAACAATCTAATCTTTAAATGATTGTGATGCTCACACGTCACAATGTTAAAATATTACTATGTAAAAAATATATATTACAAATGCTTCTCTTTTAATATATAAAAGATGTTTTTTACAAATTTATACATACTAGTACTATATATATTAGTCATTTAAACAATGAACATATTACTCATCCAATTCATTGTGTAGGTTAAACAGAATTTTTTTTATTGTATTGAGAAAGTAAAACATCAATAATTAAATGAAACAAAAGCTTTTAGTTTATATCATTTAATTATTGATGTTTTACTTTCTCAATACAATAAAAAAAATTCTGTTTAACCTACACAATGAATTGAATGAGTAATATGTTCATTGTAAATGTAGTCATTTATATGATTATAATATTGACTTGGGATTGTTGTCCCATACATATGAATAAAATCACAAAACACTAATCTGAGTCTTGAAAAGTTAATCTAAAGATCAATAGAGTTGCAACATATAAATATATACTACTATACTATAAAGTTTGTTTTACAGAAATAATAAATTAAACATTTGTATAAAATTTGGCGCTTAAATCAAATGTTTAATGAGCTTAAAAGCCCATCGCCGACTCTAGCTAGCATGGTACTACCACTCTATCATTGCCAAAGTTGATTATTCCACAATATTTCGATGCATGTTGATCTTCTCTTGTATCATTTATTCCATAAGAAGAAAACACTTTGTGCTTATTATTGCTGAATGTATTATTACGTACACGAATACGATAAATAAGTGCTATCTGAGTTTATAATTTCATGGAGAGTACACATGTTGTATATGAGTGGCCTAGCTAGATGCAGTGGCTAGATGGATATGGTAAGGATAGACTACACAATGGAAGGAAGAGGAAGAATAGTGAACTGAAGATATAAAAGGAAGGAGTCAGTCAAAGAGATATTAGTCTCACGTTGACATTGCCACGAAATACTCATTGGGCCATCAAGAAAAACAAGCCCAGTTTCAATGTGGGTTGCTTTGCTCTCCGTTCAAAAAGACCTTTAGTAAATTATCGTAACAACGACACCGTTTCGAGACCTCCCTAGTTCTGACCAAAATAACGGGGATGCAAAGAGAAAAGAACCAAAGACTCGAAACTAACTCGAGCTCTGCTCTTTTGTCTTTCCCTTTCCTATTCTAATTTTGGATGCTGAGGATTGTACGATGGAGGAAGGTGAATTGAAGCGCGTATGGTCATCTACCGATGCTGAGGATGATGATACGTACCACAAGCGTCCCAAACTGTACTCAAGCTCCCTTTTTTACTACCTTGATCACTCTTTATCTTTTTGATACAAACTGTTCGAAATGGCCTTTTTTTTTTTTTTTTTTAATTGCAGTGAGTGCCCAGCGTCTGCTTCTTCTGATTCGTCGTCCATGGAGGAGAGAACCGTTGCATCTTCTTCTCGGACACATACTACTGATATGTTCTGCCAGAATTTCATCTTGAATCATGGTCGGAAAGATGATGATTCTCAAGTTCATTTTGATTTGACTGCTGACCTCTTACATGTGGTACACACACACTCACTCTTGCATTCTTTCTTTCTTTTTAGTTTTTTTTTGTAATTTCTTTTTTCTTTTTTTACTTTCAGGTGTTCTCGTTCTTGAAACACGTCGACCTCTGTCGCTCTGCTATGGTATGTCGTCAGTGGAGAGTTGCCAGTGCTCATGAGGATTTTTGGAGGGTCTTGGAATTTTAAAATATGAGTATTTCTATCGACCAATGTGAGTTTCTTCTTTCATTCATAATATCTTAAATCTGAAAGAAACAACTCTGAGAATTGATATTGAGTCTTGGACTATTATACATTTTTTAGGGAATACAATAAACTTGTAAGTTGTAACATTGGATACATTCATTTTGCAACCTTTAGTGGCCGCCTCTTTCTTTATACAAAGGCGCTATGTTACTCAAACTTACATAATCTTTGGTTTCTTGCTTTTGTGTGGCAGTTGAAAACATGTGTCATCGCTATCCCAATGCCACTAGCGTGAATGTTTATGGCGTTCCTGCTGTTAACGCCCTGGCTATGAAAGCAGCTACCACTTTGAGGTATCTCTGTCTTGAATTTAATATGATTTCATAGATTAAGCTATAGCTAGTAGATCATATCCATCGTTTGGTTTGGTTTGTTTCAGGAATCTGGAGACCTTAACTATTGGAAACGGTCATATCAGTGAAAACTTTTTCCAGATATTGGGGGAGTGTAACAGCTTGAGGAGTGTGACCATAAGTGACGCTGTTTTGGGAAGTGGTGGTCCTCAGGAAATACACCTGAGTCATGATCGCCTACATAAACTTAAAATTAGACAATGCAGCGCTCTGCGTTTGTCTATCAGGTGTGAAGTTGATTTTTTCCATTTGATTCTCTTATTCCTTTATGTGTATTTCATTCATTCTTTTCCTATCATATTAGGTGTCCGCAGCTCCGGTCTTTATCATTAAAAAGAAGCAACATGGTACTGGCGATGCTTCACTGTCCACTCCTCCAACATCTTGACATAGCCTCGTGCCATAAGCTCCAAGATGCTGATATCCGTTCAGCTGTCACTTCGTGTCCTCAACTAGAGTCGCTCGATGTTTCTAACTCTTCCCGTCTCAGTAATGAAACTTTGCGTGAAATAGCCCAGGCTTGTGCTGCTCTCCATATTCTTAATGCTTCATACTGCTCCAATATATCTTTTGAGGTTGGTGTCATGTGATCTGCTATCTGTTGTCTCATACTTGTTCTCTGACTTGTGTGACCTTTTCTTCTTTGAAGTCAGTACATCTCCCCATGTTGACGGTTCTCAAGCTTCGTAGCTGTGAGCGTATAACATCCGCGTCTATGACTTGGATTGCTAACAGTCCTGCGCTGGAGGTCTGTCTGTTTTTTTTCCATACACTGTTCTATAACCTTTAACTAAAGACCACTGTTTCCAGTTAAGTTAATCACAGATCATCTATTGCAGGTTTTGGAGCTTGATAATTGCAACATGTTGACATCTCTCGCGTTGCATCTCTCCTGCTTGCAAAGTTTAATCCTACTAAATTGCCGCAAGTATAGCCTTCATCTTTTGTTTTTTTCTGTGAAAATTAAAGGCAAAGTTTTGCTATCATTTCACAAGTGTCCTCTCTTTTGGCTGCGTTTTAACAGATTCGTAGAGCTGAACTTGCAAAGCACCATGCTTTCATCAATCACTATTGCAAACTGTCCAGCTCTTCGCCGAGTCACAATCACTTCCAACGCCCTACGAGTATGATTTGTTAATACAGTTCTACTTGTTGGAAGTTTTGGTCTGTTTAACCTGTTCACATTTCTTCATTTTTGTTGCAGAGGTTAGGTCTCAAGAAACAGGAGAATTTGACAACATTAGTTCTGAACTGCCAGTCCTTGCAAGAAGTGGATCTCTCTGGTTGTAAATCACTGTCCAACACTGTATGTGAATCATTTAGTGATGTTGGTGGATGCCCATTGCTGAAGTCATTGATTCTTGACAACTGTGAGGTGTGACACGGTTTCTTCTTGTGCTTTTGGCTGCAGCTAACTGCTACATATGATAACATAGTGAAATATATATAGTTAACTAAGACAATAGGTGATATCTTTGATTCTAAACCTTGTACCATCTTTCAGAGCTTAACAGAAGTGAGATTCTGCAACTCATCGTTATCTAGTCTGTCCCTTGTTGGCTGTCGTGCTGTTACTTCTCTTGCGTTGAAGTGCCCTCGCATAGAGGAGATCTGTTTGGACGGATGTGATAATCTTGAAACTGCATTCTTCAAGCCTGTGAGTGATTCTTCTCTCAGATCACAAAACTGACTTTTCTTAACTGATGGATTTCTTGCTTGACCGGTCTGGTCATGACCAGGTTGCGCTCCGGTCTCTAAATCTAGAAATATGCCCAAAACTGAGTGTGCTCAGCATAGAAGCGCCTTACATGGTGTCCCTTGACTTGAAATGTTTCGGTGGACTGTCTGAAGCATCCATCATTTGTCCTTTATTAACATCCTTAGATGCGTCTTTCTGCGGGTAATCATTTATTTTTTTGTTATATTTCATTTTCACGACTTATCTTATGGTGCTACTAATCAACTTCCCTCCATTACCTTTTCTAGTCAACTGAGGGATGACTGTCTGCCTGCAATCACTGCTTCTTGTCCACTAATCGAGTCACTGGTGCTAATGTCGTGCTCTTCTATTGGCTCTGTTGGCTTTTCTTCCTTGAAAGGCCTCCAAAATTTGTCTGTTCTTGATTTGTCGTATACTTGCTTGATGAATCTGGAGCCCATCTTCAAGTCATGTATTCAACTGAAGGTAGATAAGTCATAAGACCTTATGACCTGTACAATTTTTTTCTTTCTGTCTGCAGTAGAGCATATATACTTATTATTCATTTCATGAGAACTTCTTGCATATTTTATTGTTTAGGTACTCAAACTACAGGCCTGCAAAGATCTTACTGACTCATCATTGGAGCCTCTATACAAAGAAGGTGCATTACCCGCACTTGAAGAGTTGGACCTGTCTTATGGAACTCTCTGTCGGACTGTGATAGCTGATCTACTTGCCTGCTGCACACACTTGACCCATTTGAGCTTGAACGGCTGTGTTAACATGCATGACCTTGAACATGATTGGGGTTCTGGTGAGAGTAATCAAGAACCAGCTGAAACAAGTACCAACCGGTTGCTACAAAACCTCAGCTGTGTGGGATGCCCCAATATCAGAAAAGTATTGATACCGCCTGCAGCTCGGTTTAATCATTTATCATCACTGAACCTTTCGCTATGTGTCAATTTAAAGGAGGTTGATCTCGCTTGTTCCAACCTCGTCTTACTTAATCTAAGGTATGAGAGGATTTACTAGTTGTAATATGACTTTATTTCTTTAGTTCTCATAAAAAAAGATTGGTGTTATTCAATTTGCTAATTAAATTTAAATTCAAAATTGAATTGTTTTAGCAACTGTTGCTCTCTGGAAGTACTGAAGCTTGGCTGTCCAAGATTGTCTACTCTCTTTCTTCAGGTAATGTTTTTCCCCCATGATTGGCTCTGTTTATATCTTAATTGTTTTGGTTAGCTAGTTAAATAAGCTGAGTTACATGGGTTCACGTAAGTTAAAGATATATATCTGTAGTTGTAGTACTTGTTCAGATGTTATCACTGAAACACTCTTTGTGACTTTGTCTTTGGTAGTCTTGTAAAATGGATGAAGCAGAAGTTGAAGCAGCTATATCAGGATGCGGCTCATTAGAGACACTGGATCTCCGTTTATGTTCAAAGGTATGAAGTAGGGTGTGTTTACTTTGATAGTTTGATATAAAGATTAGCAAATAAGAGACTTCAACTTTTGAAAACTATGTCCTGGTTATTAACAGATATCCTCGGTGAGCATGGTGAGGCTCCAAACAGTGTGCCCTAGTTTGAAGCGCGTCTTTAGCAGTCCTAATCTTTTGCAAGACCAGGGTTTTGCATCGAATGTTTTCTTATATACAACTCTCTCTAAATTATACTAAATGCTATATGATGTGTTGTGTGTGTGGTGTTTGAGATGTAACTAATGGGTCCAAGTCTCGAGTTTCAGTAGTGCTTATAGGCCTTGTATTGTGGCTTTTCTTAGGCTGCTTTTGTGATGACACAAACTTTTGTGTGTTTTTGCTTGATTAGGCCATTTTCAATCCAACGGTAAGACTTTATTTTATGTAATTTTTATACAAGAGTTTGTCTAATCCAACGCTAAAGGATTCATTACTCATGGAATAAGGCACCAATTCCTTCTGATCTCCTTTTCTTACTTACAACCCCTGTGGACTTCTGAGTATGCGTTTTACAGTTAACTATTGTCAAACGACACGTTTCTAAAACGTCCTACCTTACCAAACGAATGGGGAAGCAAGAAGAACCAAAGACTCGGAAAGAGCTCTGCAGTTTTGTCTTTCCCTTTACAATTTTGGCGGATTATTTTCCTCTTCGGGATCTGATCAACGACCACTTTGATTTATAGCCTCTCTTAGTCTTGGGAATATTATCATTAACCCAAAAACTTAATTGGAACAGAACCAAAAAAAGAAAAACCAAAACCGGACAAAGTTTACAAAAATAACGGTTTTTATCTTTTTCTGAACCCGGAAAAATCCAAGCCGAACAGGTAAAAATATCCCAAGTACAATTAAATATTAGTTATTTTAATACTAAAATAAATACATATATATATAAAACATTTAATTTAAGAATCAAAAATCCGAATTACTCGAATATTTTTTTTTTGTTTTTTTGGAATTTATCTCGAGTATTCATAATTTTTTTTGTTTTAAACTTGAACCAAATTTAAACTGCTTTTAGTTTGGTTTCATTTCGGGTTTTACAAAAACACATGATCATGATCCTACCCGATATTATTCGAATTGACCCGAAAAATGTTTCGTTTCGAAAAAATTACTCTTAAAAACATAATTTCATTTTACAATTACACAATGAAATACATTGTGTTGATTCAGACTTTTCTTTTCTTCACCTCTCTTCTCTACTGTGTCTATATTTTGTGAGATTTCTCCTGCTTTAATGTCCCCAGGTATTCTCTTCTTCATTTCGACATGCTCCGAGCTTGGTTGATGATATGAAGAAGAAAGGGTATGGTGTACCATAAAATTGGCTGATGAATCTCTGCATGGAGACTACGAGGAGGACCAAATTCGAGCACCGGTGTGGAGATGACGACTCCACGGCGAACAGATCCGAACTCGTGGTGTGGAAGAGGAAGATGGCACCTGTTGTTTAGTTAGAGTTAGATAGGTCTGAGACAAGAGATTATGCAGCGTTGGAGCATTTCACATTGGGCAGTACCGGCCCTGATAGGAAGCATTAGAAGCTGTGGCTTCCGACCCGAAATAATATATAAATTAAACCGACCATTTATTTATATAAAAGTTCTCTGTAGCGCAATGGTTGAGGTGTGGGTAATATTTTCTTTAAGTGGTGAGTTTGAACTTCCTCCCCTACAAAATCCATTATATATTTAAAATATACTTATTTTCATGGCTCATAATTTTCTTTGAGCTTATGGCCTTCAGATTCAATGGACCGGCACTGACAGTGGATAAGAGTTTTGTGGCCATTTTTGGCCAAAAAATCGGGTTCTTAATTTTTTTTTTTGGATTGTGCTTAAAATTGAATGTAATCGGAAAGATCTATCAATTTAACTAAAAACAACATGAAAATGTGATATTTTGTTACAATATTCTATGGCCAGTCATGAAAGTGTTGCATGAGAACTAAAACAAATTGAAGGAAGAAGATGATTATAATTACAATTTTACCATTATTAAAAAACCAAAAAAACAGCCAAAAAATAAGATTAAATGCCGAACACTGTTGTGTTAAAAACTTCCCTTACTAAACCACTATATGTCTTATTCATAAAATGTTTCGTAACCAACTTAATATATACAAAATGTATCCGATTTATTATTTATTAAAAATACTTAATACTAATCCCAACATCCATATTTTTTATGTACAAAATATCATGAACAAGTTATATAAAATATGTAAAATACATTCCAAAAAGCTTTGTGGAGATGGATCATTGTGTTTTTCTGTGTACAAAGTATCAAAAACAAGTTAATTGGTGAAATTATTGAAGGTGAACCCTCCACGAAAACATGAACCCATCCACGAGAACATGTCCACACTAAATCTACAATAACATGTTCACAAAAACATGCAAGCAAGAACATGTCTTCACCAAACTGTCCGCACTATCTCATCCATAAGCATACTAAAATTGATAGGCATAGCAATATTATTATACAGATCTATATTATATGTTTTCGCATCAGTCACCAATCCACAACTCTATCATCCACAACACTTTGCATCAATCCACGACTCTTTCGTTCACAAAACTTTTATTAATAAATTAAAATTTTAATTTTTTTAGAAAATATCAAAGTATATATATATATGGTTATCAAAATGTTATCTACAATTTTTCTGTCCATTTGATATTGGCTGTTATCCATTTGATGATAAATTTATTATATATGAATGATTATTAGACATGTTAGGAAAAGAAAAGCTTTAAAAATTTGTCATGAAAAAGATGGATGAGTTTAAGGAAATGTTATGATAAATGATGAATCAGATCCACAAGTCATCCGTTCAATTCACAAATCGTCTATCCCTAACTCACATGTCCACAGAATTAGAACTCATGTCCAAACATTGTTTATCCACAAAAAAATATTTATTAGTTACTAAAATTATCAAAATGGATGTTAAGTATAAAAAAAACAATTTAGAACAAACTATACCAAATATATTTATTTATGTATTTTAAATTTTGAAATACAGTCAAAATAAGATATAAGGGATAATGTATAATAAAAATACAAAAGAATAATGTAATAAAACCTTATTATCTACCGTTAGATCTTCTTGATTCTAAAGACATTCAATTCTTAAATATAAAATTGTTACACATTTTGTGTTCTATCGTTGTATTCTAAATCATTTGGTTACTTTAACCTAACCAAACATAGACAAATAACTTGGCGTGAGGGCATAAGGGTCCGTAAAAAGACAGTTGTCCAAAAAAAATATACCAACTGACTCATTATGTTTCTACGCGTTAAAATAAATTTAAATGTGTCTTATATGGTAAATAATTCTTTCGTTTCTAAATGTATCTTAAACATTCCAATCCAAATAATTCGAATCAATCCAAACCGAAAACCCAAAATCTAAATAGATCCGAATCGAGAACCCGAATGTCCAGCATTAGTCTCTCTAATAAAACCACACAATACCGCAGTTATCTATTGGCTTCCTATTCACCACTCCATTTTCCCCAACCCTCATTTCTGCAGCTTGGAGATCAGTCTTTCAAGGTTTTTGGATTATATTATTATTTTTTTTAACATTTTTCCTTTTACTAATTAAGAGGAATATGATTCAGATTATTATTCAAATCCTATTAGAGATATGTCTTATTTTTTAGTATAAATATGCATATGATCTCTTGAGAAAAGTTTGATTGATTATTTGATTAAAGAAGTTGTGTGTTGCCTAGAACCGAACTTTCCTTAGACTAAAAGCTAGCGAGGATGGAGGAAGGTGAAGAAGCCGCAGGGGCTGAATTGAAGCGCTTATGGTCATCTAATAATGCTGAGGATGGTACGATGGAGGAGGAGGACGATTCGGACCACAAGCGTGCCAAAGTGCACTCTGCCCTTGCGTTAGCTCTCTCTCTCAACTCCCTTTTTTACTCACTGAATCTTGATAGAAACCAAGTTTGGAGCTGCCTCAGCTTTTCACCAACATCCTTTGAACTGTCATGAATCCATTTGAATGTTATTTTGTTTGTTTCTTTTCGTTTTAGTGAATGCCGGTCTGCTTCCGGGATATCTTCAGATGCTTCTGGTTCGTCCATGGAGAGAACTGTTGCATCTTCTTCTCGGACAGATACTACTATGTTCTGCCAGAATTTCATCTTGAATCATGGTCGGAAAGATGATGATTCTCAAGTTCATATTGATTTGACTGCTGACCTCTTACATGTGGTATACACACTCTTGCATTTTAAGATAATCTTTTTTTTTTATAGATTTTTTTGTAATTTTTTTTTTCATTTTCAGGTGTTCTCGTTCTTGAATAGCATCGACCTCTGTCGCTCTGCTATGGTATGTCGTCAGTGGAGAGTAGCTAGTGCTCATGAGGATTTTTGGAAGGTCTTCAACTTTCAAAATATGAGGATTTCTATCAAGCAGTGTAAGTTGTTCTTTTCAATACATAATGTTAAACGTTGTCTTCTCTGTTATTTTGCTGTGTACACCTTGAAGGAACTCTGAGAATCGATATTGAGTCTTGGACTATTATACATTTGTTTGATATTTTTAGTGAATACAATAAACTTGTATGTTGGTAAACATTGGATGCATTCATTCCGCAACCTTTAATGGCCTCTCTAAGAGAACTATGTTAGCTCAAACTTGTATTTTCGCAAGACGTTAATATATATTTAGAGTGAAGTATAACCATCGGTTGCTTTTGTGTGGCAGTTGAAATCATGTGCCATCGCTATCCCAATGCCACTAAAGTGAATCTTTATGGTGTTCCTTCTTATGTCAGCAACACTCTGGCTATGCAAGCAGCTACTACTTTGAGGTATCTGTCTTCTTTAGCCTTGAATATGATTTCATAAATTAAACTTAATCATATATATCCATTTCGTCTGTTGTTTCAGGAACCTGGAGGTCTTAATTATAGGAAAAGGTCGTCTCTTTGAGGAAATTTTACAGGTATTGAGGGAGTGTAATAGGTTGAGGAGTGTGACCATAAGTGAGGCTCTTCTAGGAACTGGTCCTCAGGAAACACACCTAATTCATGATCGGCTACGTGAACTTAAAATTATAAAATGTCGCGTTATGCGTTTGGATATCAGGTGAAGTTGTTTTTTTTTCCATATTTGTTTTTTTTTATTCTCAATTTTTATCTATCATATTAGGTGTCAGCAGCTCAGGTCTTTATCCTTAAAAGGAAGCAACATGGCACTGGCGATGCTTCACTGTCCACTCCTCCAACATCTGGACATAGCCTCGTGCAGTAAGCTCCTAGATGTTGTAATCCGTTCAGCTGTCACTTCGTGTCCTCTATTAGAATCGCTCGATGTTTCTAAATGTTCCAATATCAGTAACGGAACTTTGGGTGAAATAGCCCAGGCTTGTGCTGGTCTCCGTAGGCTTAATGCTTCAAACTGCCCCAGTATATCATTTGAGGTTGGTGTCATGTTATCTTCTATCTGCTGTCTCATACTTGTTTTCTGACTTGTGTGACCTTTTCTTCTTTGAAGTTAGTACATCTCCCCATGTTGACAGTTCTCAAGCTTCGTAGCTGTATCTCTATAACATCCGCGTCTATGACTTGGATTGCCAACAGTCCAGCGCTGGAGGTCTGTGTCTGTTTTTTTTCTTTTTCTTTTTCTTTCCACACACATACACATGCACACTGTTCTACAACCTTTACCTAAACACCACTGTATCCAGTTAAGTTAATCTCACATATCATCTAATTACAGGTTTTGGAGCTTGATAATTGCAACATGTTGACATCTGTCGCGTTGCATCTCTCCTTCTTGCGGAGTTTAAGACTAGTAAATTGCCCCAAGTATAGCCTCCATCTTTTGTTCTTCTCTGGAAAAGTTTTGCTATCATTTCACACAAGTGTCCTCTCTTTTCGCTGCGTTTTAACAGATTCACAGAGCTGAACTTGCAAAGCACCATGCTTTCATCAATCACTATTTCAAAGTGTCCAGCTCTTCAACGAGTCACAATCACTTCCAACGCCCTACGAGTATGCACTGCACTTAGTTATCATGATTTGTTAATACAGTTTTGTTCTAAATAACCCGTAAACATTTCTTCATTTTTGTTGCAGAGATTAGCTATCAAGAAACAGAAGAATTTGACAACATTAGTTCTGCAATGCCAGTCCTTGCAAGAAGTGAATCTCACTGGTTGTAAATCACTGTCCAACACTGCTGTATTTAGTGATGATGGTGGATGCCCAGTGCTGAAGTCATTAATTCTTGACAACTGTGAGGTGTGTGATACAGTTTCTTCTTGTTCTTTTGGCTGCAGCTAACTGCTACTTTATATGATGAATATAGTGAAATATATATATAGTTAATTAAACTGGCTCATATTTTAATTTATCATCTTGTAGAGCTTAACAGAAGTGAGATTCTGCAACTCAACGTTATCTAGTCTGTCTCTTGTTGGCTGTCGTGCTGTTACTTCTCTTGCGTTGAATTGCCCTCGCTTAGAGGGGATCTGTTTGGACGGATGTGATCATCTTGAAACTGTATTCTTCAAGTCTGTGAGTGTTTCTTCTCTCATATCACAAAACTGACTTTTCTTAACTGATGGATTTATTACTTCTCCCTTGACCGTTATGGTTGTGATTAGGTTGCGGTCCGGTCTCTAAATCTAGGAATATGCCCAAAACTGAGTGTGCTCAGAATCGAAGCGCCTTATATGGTGTCCCTTGACTTGAAATGTTTCGGTGGACTGTCTGAAGCATCCATCATTTGTCCTTTATTAACATCTTTAGATGCGTCTTTCTGCGGGTAATTCTTTATTGTATGTTATTTTTTTCATTTTCATGATCGATTTTATGCTGATGCTAATCAACTTCCCCCTCCCCATTGCCTTTCAAGGAAACTGAGGGATGACTCTCTGCCTGCAATCACTGCTTCTTGTCCACTAATTGAGTCACTGCTGCTAATGGCATGCTCTTCTATAGGCTCTGATGGCTTTTCTTCCTTGAAAGGCCTCCAAAATTTGATTGTTCTTGATTTGTCGTATACTTGGGTGATGAATCTGGAGCCCATCTTCAAGTCTTGTATTCAACTGAAGGTAGTTAAGACCTTATGACTTGTATAATTTTTTCTTTCTGTCTGCAGTAGAGCATATATACTTATTATTCATTTCATGAGAACTTCATTGCATATTTTATTGTTTAGGTACTCAAACTACAAGCCTGCAAAGATCTTACTGACTCATCACTGGAGCCTCTTTACAAAGAAGGTGCATTACCCGCACTTGAAGAGTTGGACCTGTCTTATGGAACTCTCTGTCGGACTGTGATAGCTGATCTACTTGCGTGCTGCACACACTTGACCCATTTGAACTTGAACGGCTGTGAAAACATGCATGACCTTGATTGGGGTTCAACCAGTGTAGAGCTATCTGATTACTTTGGTGTATACAATTCAAGTGAGAATACTCAAGAAGAATCAGCTGAAACATCCAACTGGTTACTGCAAAACCTCAACTGTGTGGGTTGCCCCAATATCAGAAAAGTGTTGATACCACCTGCAACTAGGTTTGATCATTTATCATCACTGAACCTTTCGCTATGTGTCAATTTAAAGGAGGTTGATCTCGCTTGTTCCAACCTGGTCTTACTTAATCTAAGGTATGAGAGGATTTACAAGTTGTAATATGACTTTGTTTCTTTAGTTCTCATCAAAAAATTGGTGTTACTCCATTTGCTAATTAAATTTTAATTCAAAAAATGGATTGTATAGCAACTGTTGCTCCCTGGAAGTACTGAAGCTTGGCTGTCCAAGATTGTCTACTCTCTTTCTTCAGGTAATGTTTTTATTCCACAGTTATATCTTAATTGTTTTGGTTTTAAGCTAGTTAAATCACATGGGTTTATTTATGTTCAAGATATATATCTATAGTTCCAGTACTTGTACACTAAACACATTTTTGACACCTTTGTCTTTGGTAGTCATGTAAAATGGATGAAGCAGGAGTTGAAGCAGCTATATCAGGATGCTGCTCACTACAGATACTGGATCTCCGTCTCTGTCCAAAGGTATTATTAGTAGGGGAGTGTTAATTCGATATCAAAAGTTAAACAAATAATCCATGGATCATAGAAGGGACTTATAAACTTTGAAAACCATCTCTTTGTGATTTAACAGATATCTCCAGTGAGCATGGCGAGGTTCCAAACAGTGTGCCCTAGTTTGAAGCGCGTCTGCAGCAGAGTCCTGATCTTTTGAAAGACCAGGAGTTTGCATCGAATGTTTTATACAACCTCTAAATTATACTAAATGCTATGTGTGTGGTGTTTGAGATGTAACTAATGGGTCCAACTCTCGAGTTTCAGTAGTGCTTATAGGCCTCTGGAGTCTGTGGAGCTATGGCCTTGTGTTGTGTGATGACACAAAAATCTTTACTTTTGTTTTGTATTTGCTTTGACTACATCGCTGCTACTCATATAACAATATTATTCTATTTTCTTCTCTATAATAGACTAAACCATTGGAACAAAACTTACTTACTCTATTTTTGTAGAAATTACGGAGGAAAAAATAGATTTGAGTTGGAAATCGTCGTCTAATAAATTGCTCCAAATATACTGTGATTACCATTCCAATCAATATGATTTACCATCTCAATCAAAATATGATAAGTCCGTTTTTTTTTTGTTTTCTATCAGTAATGTTAGTGAAATATTTACACTTGAATAAATATAAGTTCAGACTCTTTTCATCATTCCTCATATTCTTTCTCTGACAAGAAGGGTAGCGTAGAGATATGTCTCTAGTTTCGTGACGTGCAAGTAACGTCGCTCAACTTCAAAAGGCTACATTTTTAAACTTACCATGCAAGCAAGCCTCAAAGCCATCCCTTTCTCCTTCCACAGACCTCCCAGATTCTACTATCTCCTCTCTTCTCATTCTCTCTCCCCTTTTCGTCTCACTTCTCCTTCGCCATTTTCTTCTTCTTCTGCTTCCTCACAATGGTTCGGCTTTCTACGCGATGCCATCTCTTCCTCGGACTTGAGGCTCGGGAAATGCACGCACGCACGTATCCTAACCTCCGAAGAAAACCCAGAACGTTTCTTAATCAACAACCTCATCACAATGTACTCAAAGTGCGGATCACTCAATTACGCTCGCAGAGTGTTCGATAAAATGCCTGAAAGAGACCTAGTCTCCTGGAACTCGATTTTAGCTGCCTATGCCCAGTCTTCCGAACATGTTATCGACAGCACCGAAGAGGGTTTTGTTCTTTTCCGGGTTTTACGACAGAACGTTGTGTTCACCAGTCGAATGACTCTGGCTCCTCTGTTGAAACTCTGTTTGTGTTCTGGATATGTGTGGGCTTCAGAGGCAGTTCATGGGTATGCTTTCAAAATCGGTTTGGACAGTGATGAGTTTGTTGCCGGAGCTCTTGTTAATATATATCTGAAGTTTGGTATGGTTAAGGAAGGTAGGGTTTTGTTTGAGGAGATGCCTGAGAAAGATGTGGTGTTATGGAACTTGATGTTGAAGGCTTATCTTGATATGGGTTTTAAAGAAGACGCAGTTGAACTCTCTTCTGCATTCCATAAAAGTGGCTTGCATCCCAATGGAATCACTTTGCGTTTACTTGATAGAGTTTCTGGTGATGATTCTGAAGGAGGACAAGTGAATGGTAATGATGCTTCAGAAATACGATCCAAGAACCAGATATTAACAAAGTATCTCCAGGGAAGTCAGTACTCATCTCTTCTCCAATGTTTTGCGGATATGGTTGAGTCCAACTTGGAATGTGACAGTGTCACATTTGTTTTGGTGTTATCTACAGCTGTTAGGTTAGATAGTTTAGCATTAGGGAAGCAAGTTCATTCTATGGCATTGAAGTTAGGTTTTGATTTGATGCTCACTGTGGCGAATAGTCTAATAAACATGTACTGTAAGCTGAGAAAAGTCGGCTACGCTAGGACTGTTTTTAACAGTATGAGTGAACGAGATTTGATTTCGTGGAACTCAGTTATCTCCGGGTTTGCTCAAAGTGGCCTAGAAGTGGAAGCAGTGTGTCTGTTTATGGAGCTCTTACGTTGTGGCCTCACACCAGACCATTATACCATGACCAGTGTTCTAAAATCAACTTCTTCTCTCTCGTTGAATAAACAAGTTCATGTTCATGCAATTAAAACTAATAACGTTGGTGACAGTTTTGTCTCTACTGCTCTGATAGACGCCTACTCTCGGAACAAGTGTATGAAAGAGGCAGAGGTTTTATTCTCGAGGAATAGTTTAGATCTCGTCGCTTGTAATGCCATGATGTCTGGTTACACCCAGAGTAATGACGGCGACAAGACTCTGAAGCTCTTTGCTTTGATGCATAAACAGGGAGATAGGTCTGATGATTTCACGCTTGCAACGGTGCTTAAGACATGTGGTTCCTTGTTTGCAATGAACCAAGGAAAGCAAGTCCATGCTTATGCGATCAAATCAGGATACGATTTAGATCTATGGGTCAGCAGTGGAGTGTTGGATATGTACGTTAAATGTGGAGATATGAAGGCAGCACATTTTGCTTTCAATTGCATTCCTGTGCCAGACGATGTTGCTTGGACGACTATGATCTCAGGATGCATAGAAAACGGAGAAGAAGAGCGAGCTTTTCATGTTTATAGCCAGATGAGACTCATGGGAGTGTTACCTGATGAGTTTACAATAGCCACACTTGCGAAAGCAAGTTCTTGTTTAACAGCATTAGAACAGGGGCGTCAGATTCATGCAAATGCCCTCAAGCTGAACTGCTCAGGTGATCCTTTCGTTGGAACTTCACTTGTGGACATGTATGCTAAATGTGGAAGCATAGACGACGCTTATTCTTTGTTTAAACGGATTGAAATGAGGAACATCGCCGCCTGGAACGCAATGTTAGTAGGATTAGCTCAACATGGGGAAGGCAAAGAAGCGCTCCAGCTTTTTGAACAGATGAGATCTTTGGGTATAAAACCTGATAAGGTCACGTTTATCGGCGTTCTCTCTGCTTGTAGTCACTCAGGTTTAGTATCCGAGGCATACAAGCAGATCAAGTCAATGGATCGAGACTACGGCATTAAACCTGAAATAGAACACTACTCTTGTTTAGCTGACGCGCTTGGCCGTGCTGGACTTGTCCGAGAGGCTGAGAAACTGATTGAATCAATGTCCCTGGAAGCTTCAGCGTCAATGTACAGAGCTCTTCTTGCAGCTTGCAGAGTTCAAGGGGACACAGAGACAGGGAAGAGAGTGGCCACTAAGCTTTTGGAGCTAGAGCCATCGGATTCATCAGCTTATGTGCTTTTATCCAACATGTACGCTGCTGCTTCCAAATGGACTGAGGTGAAACTTGCCAGGACGATGATGAGAGGACAGAACGTGAAGAAAGACCCGGGGTTCAGTTGGATCGAGGTGAAAAACAAGATCCATCTGTTCGTTGTGGACGATATGTCAAACCCTCAAGCCGAGTTGATATACGAGAAAGTTAGAGATGTGATCAGAGACATCAAACAAGAAGGGTATGTTCCTGAGACGGATTACACACTTGTGGATGTGGAGGAAGAGGAGAAAGAGAGGGCATTGTACTATCACAGCGAGAAGCTGGCTGTTGCTTTCGGGCTTATGAGCACTCCTCCAGCCACACCGATCCGTGTCATAAAGAATCTTCGCGTCTGTGGAGATTGCCACAATGCGATGAAGTATATAGCGAAAGTGTATGGTAGAGAGATTTTACTGAGAGATGCAAACCGGTTTCACAGGTTCAAGGATGGTAAATGCTCATGTGGTGATTTTTGGTAGTGGAAGGTTGGACAGAGATTAAGTTTTTGATTTACTCAATAGTTGACAATAGATTGTAATTTACACTACACACAAGTATCTTGTTTCCAGCTCCTCCAACGCAGTTTATGTCTCCTTTCTCCTGTATTTCTCCGGTATAAATCATGAGACATCGCAGGAGGCAACATCTCTAGTCTTCTTGCTATCTATAAATAAGTATATATTTCTTCAATGAATAATCAGGAAGTGATTTTATTTTTGAGGCTGTGTGGGTCAAATAAAGAATACAACATTCTCCTTCTACTTTGATTAGTACTTGTATGCTTTCCTATAAAAAAAGAGTTGCTCAATGGAGCTGTTTCAAAGAGACAATGTCACTGAGAAACATTAAGTGGTCATGTATCATCATCGACTGGATTCTTTTGAATCAGCTTGCTTTGTTGGATTCAGCTCACTATCAACCTCCAACATGCGAGTGAGAATTTTACCATCTAAATTCTCCTGTTTGAATACATGAAAAAAAAACAAAACTACTCAGAAAGAGAAGTTTATGGAATTGATTAAGATGATCAGACAAAAACATGAATATAGCTGAAGAAAGAAGAAGAGAAGTAGAGTGGGTGAGTTACCGAGAGACATTCTCTGTACTTATTCCACTCAGCAACACACTCTTCTTTATCCCATTGCCCTTTAACAAACTTCTCTGAGTACCATCTGCAGAATCAAAGATAAAAGGATGCAACTTTCAATGGTTTTGGATCAGAGTTATACACTAACCAAAAGATTTCATATAAAGGGAAGTACTTGAATCAAAAGACCATATATGCCTCAAAATAGATTCCATTTTGGTTCACCATTGCTAGCTACTAAACACTTAAACAAACACTAGAGAATCTCTCTCAAAAGGAAAAAGGAAAACTCACTTATTGAAGCAGTTGTGGTAAGCAGTTCGCAAATCTGCGCAGGGAGAGGTAGAGGAGCGAGTTGAAGTTGAATCCTTTTTCTTCAACAAGCCCATTGTTTCAATCACTTGTGACTTTTGAGCTTAGTACACCTATATACGTAGTTCAAAAACTTATATCAATTCGAAGAAATAAAGAAAAATGTGAAACACAAGAACCTTATAAAAGCTTCATCAAGAAGCATGACGAAAGAATTTTATTTGTCAAAAATATTGTACTCATGATTAATATAATGATCTCTCTTCAAAGATCAAACAAACATATATCAAATATAGATGAAAGTCAAGGCCAGAAGCAGAAATGTTACCCTGATCAGAACGGAACAGGTGGAAGACTAAATTTGATTAGACAGGACAAACAAGAAGAAGATGTCTGAATCTAAACCCGTAAACCTCAGCCTCGACGACGCCTGAAGCTTCGGAGGAGTGTGTGAAAATCTAAACGACGCCGTTTTACTGCAGCAAAAGCCCTATGCACGCCGCGTTAATACAGAATCCCATGGTTAAAGCCCATTAGCATATTGAGCCCAGACTGTTTAGGCCTGTTTATTCTCGTGGGACCAAAACACACAACACTGTCAACGTCAAACGTTACACGAACTGGAATCACTTCTGGTCATGTCATTATCGAGCGTGGCGTTACATCAAACTTTTTTTTTTTGCATTTTTTTTTTTTGGTTTAAGGTTAAGCCCTTTACTTTCGGCTCTATAAGGGAAATTTGGCTGTATAACCTTCAAACAAATTATAATTCATTCTATGTCTAAATACCCTAATACACCAATACACCATGCATCTTTTATATAATAATACTACTATGCCCTCTTACACAACCGGTAAAACCTGTAAACTAAAAAAAACTAAATTAATAATACTTACCTTACACACATACAACGTGGCCTTTGGAGAATCACATACCTTGTAGAACGTGGGTTGTTTCTTCTCCATTTTTGATCCACTGTGTAACCACCAAAACCATTTCTGGAGTAGCTTTGCCTATGAGATGCCCATCTGCAATGACTCGCTTCGCTACTGACAAAAAGCTTTGCGCATCTGAAATCTATGGAGTCGCCGACAACGTAAACGGCACCGCCGCAAGGTTCGTCACCTCTTCCTTCAATCACCTTAATCTTTTCGGTTTACGAGGCGGTTACATGTACTATTCTCACGGATGTTGCCAGTTACACATATCTTTCTCGCTGTGAATATCCTTGAATTGATCGGAGAAGATGAACAGTTTTTGTAACATTGTGTTCTATTCTATTTTATGCGTATAGAATAGAAATGTAAAACAATATGTATTATGAATGTTTTATTCATGTTATGTAATGTAAAATAGTCTGTTACTATATGTATTTATCATGTATCGTTCCAGTTGATGATTAATAAAGAAGGTGTTATTTTCTTCACCAAGTACTATACTATGTATTTTTTTCCATTCTATTTGGGTTTAGAGTTTATATTTGGGTTTAGGGTTTATTGATTAAGATTTAGGGTTTAGTATTTGGAAGGTGGGGTTGAGGTTTGATGGTGACCCTATCATGTATCGTTCCATTTGACGATTAATAAAGAGTGTTCTATTTTGTTCACCAATATGTACTATACTATGTATTTTGTTTCATTCTATTTGGGTTTAGGGTTTATACTTGAGTTTAGGGTTTATACTTAGGTTTAGGGTTTATACTTGGGTTTAGGGTTTAGTGATTTAAATTTAGGGTTTAGTATTTGGAAGGTAGGGGTTGAGGTTTGGGTTTAGTGATAGCCATAGTATTTAGGAGTTGGGATAGTGTTTAGTATTTAAAGATTATGGATGTGGTTTTAGTATTTCTATAATACTTAGTGATTAGGGTGATTAGTGACTAGAATTTAGGGTTTAGTATTTAGAAGGTGAGGAGGTATGGTTGGGGTCAGCGTTAACTTCTTTCATGCAATCATAGACATTTTATAGTTTCACCAATATGTACTATGTTATTTATTTTGTTCCATTCTATTTGGGTTTTGTATTTATATTTGAATTTTGGTTTATAGGTTCTTGCCTAGGGTTTAGATTTACTAAGTAAATGTTTGGGTATAGTAAACCATATTATATACATTCTATTTGGGTTTATACTTCCTTGATTAGGGTTTAGCTTAATCTATTTATTTAGGTTTAGCGTTTAGGGTATATTTGGATTAGGGTTTAGTGACTGGAATTTAGGGTTTAGTATTCAGAAGGTGAGGGGTATGGTTGGGTCAACACTAACTTCTTTCATGCAATCATAGATATTTTATAGTTTCACCAATATGTACTATGTTATTTATTTTGTTCCATTCTATTTGGGTTTTGTGTTTATATTTGGGTTTAGGATTTATATTTGAGTTAGGGTTTAGTGATTAAAGTTTAGGATTTAGTATTTGGAAATTTATGTTTTTTTGGGTTTAGGGTTTATACACTTTTTATTTTTTTTTTAAATTATGTTTCTATCCGCTCATTCTACTTCATATAGTAAATAAATATGTTATAAGTAAATTTGTGACATGAGTTCTTTTACGTGATGTGTTTGTAAATAATAGTGATTCATTATTGACCAGTAATAAGAAAATTTTGGGTGGATTAAATTGGTACGTGGCTGCATGTGTTTCTATCAAATAAAGTAGTATTTAATTTAATCTTTACCCTACGTTATTTACCAAGTCATATCTACCAATACAATATTACCGGATGATTAATGAAAGAATGAGCAGAACCGGATAACAATTGGCATAAATGATAGATATTACATTACGTCAAAATCAATGCTACTCACTTAATTTTGATGCCAAAGTTGGTTATTTAGCAAATTGACCCTATATATAAAGCCTCCCTCCGTAAGAGAAAAAATAACACACACAATAATCATTCGTTTGCACGAAAATGGATAAGTTCAAAGGTCAACCTCGTCTCCCTAAGTTCGCCGTCCCAAAACGATACGATCTCCGTCTCATTCCCGATCTCATCGCCTGTACTTTCACCGGAACAGTCTCCATCGATGTAGATATTGTCGCGGATACTCGCTTCATTGTTCTCAACGCAGCTGATATCTCAGTCAATGATGATTCCGTCTCCTTCACGCCTCTTACCTCCTCTAAGGTATAACTATATATACAACGCTCAGCTGATCTATTCCGATAAATGTGGTTAGGTATCACGTTCTTGATGAGTTGTGCTGTTACATATATTTTTCATGATTAGCTTCTCGTTTTCATGTGGATTGGATTTAATGGAGAAAATATTTGACTGTGTTGAATTTATTTTTACATACTTCATATATTATCCAGACAGTAGAATCATTTACATCTTGTTGCTTCTTGTCTGAAACTCAAGGGATTTAATATGCTTCTTTTTTTTTTTGGTTAAGCAGGCCCTTGCAGCTCCGAAAGTTGATCTCTTTGAAGAGGATGAGATTCTGGTGCTCGAGTTTGCTGAGATTCTTCCCCATGGAGTTGGAGTTCTACAACTTGGGTTCAGTGGTATACTTAATGACAAACTGAAAGGATTCTACAAAAGGTAGTAAATGTTTTTTTTTTTAACACAAAGTAAATGTATATGTATGAAAATTACATCAATAGGGGTTAGTCCTCTTAGTATCTTTTTAACTTTTGGTGCAGTACCTATGAACATAATGGTGAAAAGAAGAATATGGCAGTTACTCAGTTTGAACCAGCTGATGCTAGGAAATGCTTCCCTTGCTGGGATGAACCTGCTTGCAAGGTTTATATTCTGCATGTTCTTTCTTTTTGCATCTTCTTTCATCAGCATGAGGATATTAAAAGTGGTGTATTATTTTTTCTTATGTCTTTATCTATCTATATTGACACATTTTGTGACAGGCTACCTTCAAGATCACACTAGAGGTGCCTACTGAATTAGTGGCTCTCTCTAATATGCCCATTATGGACGAGAAAGTTGATGGGAATGTGAAAGTTGTCTCTTATCAAGAGTCACCAATTATGTCTACATATTTGGTAGCCATTGTTGTTGGTTTGTTTGACTACGTGGAAGATCATACATCCGATGGTAATATTCATTTTATTCCCCACTACTATTATCTTATGTACTGACAAAGCACTAAATCAAGTTTCATATTTTGCACAGGGATCAAAGTGAGAGTGTACTGTCAAGTGGGCAAAGCTGACCAAGGGAAATTTGCATTGCATGTTGGTGCAAAAACTTTGGATCTGTTCAAAGAGTAGGTCCCTTCATCAACTTTTAGGCTTGTGTGATATTCATTGCAAAATGACTCCAAATATTCTTGTAGGTACTTTGCTGTGCCATATCCTCTTCCCAAAATGGATATGATTGCGATACCGGACTTTGCTGCTGGAGCTATGGAGAATTATGGTTTAGTTACATACCGTGAAACAGTTCTTCTCTATGATGAGCAACATTCAGCAGCTTCTAACAAACAGAGAGTACTGCAAACATTTTCTAATTATCCTCTTAGAAGAATCTTTCCTTGTGTGCTTTTGCGCAATTATCTAAAGCTTTTAATTTTATCATGCTAGGTTGCAATTGTAGTTGCCCATGAACTGGCCCACCAGTGGTTTGGTAATCTTGTCACTATGGAGTGGTGGACTCATCTATGGCTGAATGAGGGTTTTGCTACTTGGGTACATTACAAATCTATGTCTTTGTATAAACAATGATTTTGAGTTTCATTGTGAATGTATAACGTTTCTTTATATCTATTTCAGGTCAGCTACTTGGCTATTGATAGTTTGTTCCCTGAATGGAAAATCTGGACTCAGTTTCTAGACGAATCTACTGATGGTCTGAGGCTTGATGGGCTTGAGGAGTCTCACCCTATAGAGGTAACCAAAACAAGTATCTATGTTTGTATGTGGCAGTGGCTCATCCAACTATACCATATTATGAAAATGTCCTCAGGTGGAGGTTAATCATGTTGCTGAAATTGATGAAATATTTGATGCAATAAGCTACATGAAGGGTGCATCTGTCATCCGCATGCTACAAAGCTATCTTGGTGCTGAAGTTTTTCAGGTTATTCTCTTAAAAAAGCAATTTTAGGACTATTGAGCTCTAATGTCTACAAAATTTCTTACCCTACTCATATGGTTTTGGTGAGCAGAAGTCGCTTGCTGCATACGTAAAGAAACACGCTTACTCAAACGCAAAGACAGAAGACCTATGGTCTGCTTTGGAAGGAGAATCAGGAGAACCTGTGAACAAGCTCATGAGTTTTTGGACAAAACAAACAGGATATCCTGTTGTCTCAGCCAAAATCAAAGATGGGAAACTGGAACTTGAGCAGGTTTCTTACATATAACCCTTAGGTTCAATATGATATTTTATGCATGATCAACTAACTAAATTCAATTTTAAAACTACAGTCTCGTTTCTTGTCAAGTGGTTCTCCTGGGGAAGGACAATGGATTGTGCCAGTAACCGTGTGTTGTGGTTCATATGACATGCGCAAAAACTTCTTGTTGGAATCCAAATCTGGAGTGTATGATCTAAAGGAGTTATTTGGCTGCTCCATTGCTGATGGTGCATGGATAAAAATCAATGTCGATCAGGCTGGATTCTACAGGGTGAAATATGATGACACCCTTGCCGCTGGACTCAGAAATGCAACAGAGAACCAAAGCTTGACCTCTATTGATAGATATGGTAATTAAACCTTTTAAAGTTTTGTTTTCTGGTTGACATAATTGAACTTCTTTGGAGATGAAATAACATTTTTTCTTTCACAGGTATTTTGGATGATTCTTTTGCACTTTCTATGGCTCGTCAGCAGTCTCTGGCCTCTTTGCTCACTTTGATTACTGGTTACAAGAAGGAACTTGACTATACTGTTCTGTCAAACCTCATTGTTGTAAGGATTCTTTTTTTTGTCTTTAATTTTTTCCTGGTTCATGTCCTCTGGCTCTTACCCTTCCTCCATACAGATAAGCTACAAAGTTGTGAAGATTTCAGCAGATGCAAATCTAGAACTCATGTCTGAGATTAAACAACTTTTCATCGGTGTTTTCCAGTTTGCTGCTGGGTAAGTTCTTTTACCCATCTACAGAATTTAGACTAAGATTATATGTTTTATTACCAATGAAAATGGAAACGATGTTGTTACAATGTTCTTTGTTGTTACAGGAAACTAAGTTGGGAGCCAAAACAAGGGGAGAGCCATCTAGATGCTATGCTGAGAGGGGAAGTTCTAACTGCACTTGCTGTGTTTGGGCATGATGAGACACTAAAGGAAGCAACTCGGAGATTTGATGCATTCTTAGCTGATAGGAACACTTCACTTCTGCCTCCTGACCTTAGAAGAGTTTGTTCCTTATAACATAATCCAATTAAACTTTAAATTGGAAATGGTGACCTTATGATTGATTGAACTGTGTGTTTGGCAGGCTGCTTATGTTGCTGTAATGCAGAGAGCCAACAAGTCAGACAAGTCTGGTTACGAGTCTCTTCTGAGAGTTTATAGGGAAACAGAAATGAGCGAGGAGAAAACAAGAATCCTAGGTAACTAATCTCTCAATAGAAAAAAAGAATTTAAATTAGTCATTTCAACTGCTAATGTTTGTTTTTTTTGCAGGTTCTTTAGCATGTTGCCCTGACCCCAGTATTGTTCAAGATGTTCTTACCTTTGTATTGTCTGATGAGGTATATACATAGTAATGATTTTACTTTCAACTCTGTATATTAGTGAATAATCAATATTATTGATAATTGTCCAGGTCCGTAATCAAGATGCACTTTATGGGCTCTACGATGTAAGTTGGGAAGGACGTGAAGTAGCCTGGAAATGGCTGCAAGAGAAGTGGGAGTACATTGAGGAGACATGGGGTTCCGGATTTCTCATAACACGCTTCATAAGTGCACTTGTATCTCCGGTTTGTTATTCTTTCATTCGTCCATAAACATCTCTTGATTTTTTATGTTCTGTCATTGATTCCTCGTTTATGTCCATTTGTCTCAGTTTGCCTCGTTTGAGAAAGCGAAAGAAGTGGAGGAGTTTTTTGCAACGAGATCAAAGCCTTCTATGGCAAGAACCTTGAAGCAGAGCATTGAAAGGGTTCATATTAATGCTAATTGGGTGGAGAGTATCAGGAAGGAAGACAATCTCACTCAGCTAGTTGCTCACCTCTCTTCAAACTAAAAGTTTTAACTCTTTTCATGTTGGGTTATTATCTCCCTGAGTTAACTAGAAAAACATGTGTGCACTATGCAAACCTTTGTTGTTTCTTCTTCTCAACACAGAATGAAGTTTCTTTCAAAACTTGCCATCAATGAAGTTTCCTTTCTCTATATACTGTACAGCTTTTGAGGATGATAAGGGCCATTGATTACTAGTTTTATCTGCAGGAATAAATCTTGGTTCATTCTCTGTAAAGCAACTAACGACCAAGCTGCATTAAAGAAGAGAGAAATCAGAGTTATATATGCCAGTGCCATGCTATCTTCAAAAATTTCTAACACAAAAATCAATATACTTGCTTTTGTGACTATTACCATTACCATTACCAGTCACTCTGTCTCAAGTTGAATCTCTAAAACATAAAAGTTCAAAAAAAATATTTTTATGTTTGAATAATCGTTTAGCACAAAATTCAAAAATCTTGCATTTTGCTATAGTCTATAGGTAGTTTTGTATGTATAACTTAACGCTTCACTGAAATCAAGACTAAGAACAATAATATATATATATATATATATATATATATATATTTTTTTTTTTTAAATCATTTGTATTATGTGTTGTATACTTTTTGACTAAAGGCTTATTATGTGTTGTATACGTATAAGTATGAAAACGAGAATACGTTTAGTTAAGTGTAAAATGATGTTAGTATAACATAACATTTTTAGCGATAATAAAGATGATATAAAACAAGAATACAATCAAACTTGTAAATTTGAAGTCTCTTAAATCTTTGTGCACCGCTAAAAAGACCAGTATTTACTAGGCGAGATGTAGTTCGGCCAATACAACACATTATAAACGCAAAAAAAAAAAAAAAAAATTCGCTATCAAAGTATGGTAAATTTTTTAAGATTAATAAAAAAAATAAAAAATTGAATTTTGAAACTACTATAAATATAGATTTAATGGATTTTAAATTTATTCACATATAATTAATATACAAATCTAAACAAGTATTTGCATTAATTCATTTTTGCTCTTGAGTTTATTTGTTTTCTTCGAATTGATCGCATTGGTTCGTAAAAAAAACCTTATCAATCTACATTTACTTTCAACATTGACAAATATTAAGCCTAATTTGTAAAGTTAACTCACATTTAGTTGACGAATAAATTTGTCAAATTACAAATATTCTAGAAATTAGAGCAGTTTTCCACAAATAGAACCCTTCAGTTCCAAGAAAGCCAATCGTAAGTTAGTAACCAACTAACAAGTGCAATATAAACCACATGCACTCTAGACAAACATGCTTGACCCGCACGCGTCGACTAGTCACAAAGTCATGACAAAGATATAATAATATAATAACTTTCGACGACACATTTTCTTTTGAACACCAAACACATTTAAGGTCTTTAGGACCAGTTGTTAGTTATATTTCTATTGGAAAAACCAAACTCAGAATATCAAATTACTAAAATTAATTAAGAGTTGAAATAAATTATGTGTATAGTCATTTTCTCAATAACTTCCATGAACTTACCTTCAGTAGCCTCCATATCTAATAGGACCCCCACATCCTCTATTTTCTCCTAGCCCACCCTTTTTCTTATAATATTCAAATGTTCATCTTTCTCAGACACACCAAGTTTGAATCTTCCGTCTTCAAAGATTTTGTAATTAAGACTTTTACTCTATTACTAATCTTCCAACTGCCCACACTACACATATCTATGCCTACATATCTATATAAGTCTTCTTCAACCTATGTTGGTCATATTCAATTATTCATATCCATCGTTTCCTTTTCTCCACATTGTTTAAAATTTTAATTGTTTGTAGCTCATCTTTCTCTTGGTGCCATTTGTTTGGTTCTTCTTCATCTACGAATCACTTAACAAAAGGTAGTTGTTGGGATGTCTGGACGATATGATTTTATCAATGTTTGGTTGGTGTAGCTACTATTAATAAGACTATAGTTTTGTTTCAATTAATTTAAAGTCTGATACTCATCTGTATTGACGTGTACAGGAGGTTTCTATATTAATATTTTTTTGGAAGTATCCTCTGGCTTTATTGTGTCCATGGGTCTTGAAGTTGGCTCCCTTAGCTTGAAAATTAAAGACGGAGGCTTGACTTCAAGAACCAACAGTTTCAACAGAGATAACACTACTCACCAGAACTCTCGTAAGATTAATCGGAAACCAACTATGCAGCGGTCGTTGAGTTTCAACAGCTGGGAGGTTCCTGAAGAGACCAAGACTGATTCAGATGTTGAGGTCTTTGAGACAAAGAAGTCAACGCCTAGCACTTTGAATGGAAGAAACTGTGAGAGAATCCAAATAAAGAAACCTACGATTACTCCCCCTGAGCCTTTTGTGTTCTTCTCACCTAGACCAGTCACCGAGCTTGATGCAGCTGCAACTACCGTACAAAAGGTATACAAGAGTTACCGGACGAGAAGGAACTTAGCAGATTGTGCTGTCCTTGTAGAGGAGCTCTGGTGAGTTACTTGATTGATCTTCTTCTTGTGATGCCTTGTAAAGATGTTTACACTAATCTAAGTGTTGCTTAAAATGTTGTAGGCAGAAGAGTTTGGATGCTGCAGCTCAGAAATTGAGCTCAAATACTGAGGAAACAAACAATGATTCAGGTTTTAAGGTTCTTGAGACAAAGAAGTCAACTCATAACACTTTGAATGGGAGAAACTGTGAGCGAATCCAAATAAAGAAACCCACAGTAACTCCACCTGAGCCTTTTGTGTTCTTCTCTCCTAGACCAGTCACCGAGCTGGATGCAGCGGCAACTACGCTACAAAAGGTGTACAAGAGTTACCGGACAAGAAGGAACTTAGCAGATTGTGCTGTCGTCGTTGAGGAGCTCTGGTGAGTTACATAATCCATTTTCATCTTTTTAATGTCTTTTAAAGGTGTTTTAACTTAACTGTTGTTATTGCTTGTAACGTTGTAGGTGGAAGACTCTTGATGCTGCAACTCTGGACCTGAGCTCTGTGTCTTTCTTTGAAAAAGAGAAACACGAGCCTGCTGCTTCAAAATGGGTGCGAGCTAGAACACGAGCCGCTAAGGTCTGACTTCATTTTCATAAGTTCTTTCTCTCTATTTAGTTTTAAGTCAAGGTGTTATAAGTTTCACTATTTCTCGTTGTTATGTAAAAATCAATGTGGTCTCAATTTTGTAGGTTGGGAAAGGCTTGTCAAAAGATGAAAAGGCTCAGAAATTAGCTCTTCAACATTGGCTTGAAGCGGTAAGTACCCATGATAGGGCTTGTTAAGAAACATATTGATGAATTTTGTTGAGTATATCCGTGATTTAAACTTTATAAAACAAAAATTTAGAGAACAAAATACGGTTGAAACAAATGCATGTTTTAGGGTGTCTATTAATGGTGTGAATAAATAAATTATAATCTTGAAATCTACATGTAATAATCTTCAAAAAAATCGATATTTATTTTTTCTTTAGCAAAACGATTTTCCTAATCTTTAAAAAATCAGAAGTGGTCAGTTCCTCTTTGATGATTGAATCTAATCTGATTGTACCTTTCTTGTATGAGCAGATTGACCCACGTCATCGTTATGGCCACAACTTGCACTTCTATTATGATGTCTGGTCAGAGAGCAAGAGCTCACAACCATTCTTTTACTGGTTAGACTTTGGTCTAAAAATTCATCTTAGATCTTTATGTGTTTGAAACTGTTCTAAACTCTGTTTCCATCTATTTGAAACCTAAGGTTGGATATAGGAGACGGCAAAGATGTAAATCTTGAGAAACACCCAAGAAGTGTTCTGCAAAAACAATGCATCAGTTATCTTGGACCAGTGAGTTTCTTACACGACACTAGTTAGCTAGGTTTACCTTTTTGATTACGTACTCATCACCCTTTTGTGGTTCTTTTAAATCTGTAGATGGAGAGAGAAGCATATGAAGTGATAGTGGAAGATGGGAGACTAATGTACAAACAAAGCATGGATCTGATCAACTCAACTGATGAATCAAAGTCCATCTTTGTACTTAGCACGACTAGAACCTTATACGTAGGGAAGAAGAAGAAAGGCGTTTTCCAGCACTCTAGTTTCTTATCTGGAGGAGCCACAACCGCTGCAGGGAGATTGGTGGCCCGTGATGGGATCCTTGAGGTACTTAAGTTACATGTCTTGCTTCTCCATCGTGTATGAATCTCATCTTGTGTAAACTAAAATGGTCTTACTCCTCTTCAGGCTATATGGCCATATAGTGGACACTATCTCCCAACAGAAGAAAACTTCAAGGAGTTCATAAGTTTCTTGGAGGAGCACAATGTTGATCTCACCAATGTTAAGGTAAGGAAACAAATAAAAAACATTACATCCTTTCGTGTTCTTAACATCTTTGTATTAACGAGAGATAAATTTAATATGTATTGCAGAGATGTGCTGTGAATGAAGAATACTCGTCGTCATTCAAATCCACAGCTGAAGAAGAAGAAGAACCAAAAGAAGTATCAGAAGAAGTTGAGTTGCCTTCAGAGCAAGAAGAGAGAGCGAGACCAGTGTTTGATCCTGCGAAGAGACTTTCTTGTAAATGGTCAAGTGGATACGGTCCAAGAATTGGGTGTGTTAGAGATTATCCAGTGGAGCTACAGGCACAAGCATTGGAGCAAGTCAATCTCTCACCTCGTGTCTCACCAGCCTATTCGTATGGACCAATCCCATCTCCAAGACCGAGTCCTAGAGTGAGGGTTTCTCCACGGTTAGCTTACATGGGGATCCCAAGCCCTAGAGGTGTTAAATGCTAAAACTTACACTTGTTTAATGTAACTTGTTCTCCAAGAAAGAATAGGTTAGAAGAGGAGAAGCTAACCTCCATCTTTCTTTGTTCTTTTATATCTTTTGTATATTTCATGGATTGCAAGATTTTTTGTTGTTTCGAGTAGTTCTTTGTATGATCGTTTTGTGAGCTGTTTAGATCCAAATACTTGAATAAATAAAAACGTGGACGTTGTTCATAAGTCAGCAAAAAACACATTTCTTTCTGAGCCATAAACTGATAAGAATCGTAATCCTTCTGGAGCCAAACGAGAAAACTCAAAAACGAAACTACAAGGATATGAGCAAAAGAAGATATGGCAAGCTAAAACTTCAGATGAAAGTTTCGTAGAAAGAGTTGAAACAAGTCAATGAAGCTTGTTTTAAATGCGGACAGAAACAAGTCAATGAAGCTTGTTTATGGATTTGAAGCAACTTCCTATTCTAAAGACCAATTTGTCTGAACCTTAACGCTCGCACACCCTAAACCGGTACTATATAATAACACAAATAACACCATTTGGAACTTCATATGAACACCGAGAGAGACACTTTTGTCAAG
This sequence comes from Brassica rapa, assembly GCF_000309985.2. Taxonomy (NCBI): domain Eukaryota; kingdom Viridiplantae; phylum Streptophyta; class Magnoliopsida; order Brassicales; family Brassicaceae; genus Brassica; species Brassica rapa. Next base: position 13,566,614 of record NC_024802.2, read on the forward strand.
AACAAAAGCTTAAGCGCAAAACATAATCATTCATCCATATACCTAATCTTAACTGAAATGATTCGCAAATACACTTAACCACATATTTGAATCGGCTCTTACTTCCACCGCGAACCAGATCTAAAATAAGATTAATCAAGTGATCGAGCTCAAGCTCAACACATAGTCAGCTCTTCCACAACCCTAGACCATCAGTAAACCAAACGACACTAGCCGAAAAGAGAGCCACAACCAAGATACACTCCAAATAGCAGAGTCCAACGAGCTTTACCAGTGACAGATTCAAACCAAGCAGCCTAAGACCACCGCAAAGCTCTTGCCGGGGATTGCAGATTTTGCTTATCCAACCCATCTTAAGCGAGGAAAGACCAAGGGCTTGGATACAGTAGAACCCAACGACGGACTGATCTTGGTTTTAAAAAGCGATCGCTTCCTTGGCCATGGCGCTTGGCGAGGTGTAGTGGTGTACTCATCGCATTACCACCGCAAAGCCATGCGAGGCACACATGGCGCTCGCCATTGAGCGCATTACTATTAGTTCTAAGGCCCCTCTAGCGACGCCCCCATTGATTCTTCTTAAACCAACTTAGTTTTTACGTATCTAGGTTTCTAAACTAAACCAACTTTGGTTAACACGTAAGATGTGCCGTCTAATATAATCTATCGGCAAACCCTAATCCAATATTATAGTTATACAGCCCCTAAATTTTTCATCAGCTCTTTCTTTCTTTCTTTAGTGTTCTTCACTCTATTCACAGCCTTAGCTCTTCTTTCCTTTTACTGGTTATTTCTCACTACAAGAAAACATCGGGATACTGAGGGAAAAAATCGTCGGTATGTCGTCGGAATAACGCTATTCCGACGACATACCGACGAAAAAAGTCCTCGGAAATATCTCCTCGGAAATTCATACTTCCTCGGAATTCCGTCGGAAATTTCCGACGGAATTCCGAGGAAACAAAATTCCGAGGAAACTCCGAGAAACATATGTTCGTCGGATGGTTCCTCGGAATAAACCGATGGAATTCCGATGGTCAAATCCTCGGAAGTTTCGACAAAACATTCCTCGGAATGTTTATCGGAAAATTCCGAGGAACATATGTTCCTCGGAAAATTCCGAGGAACATATTTTCCCTCGGAATATTCCGAGGGAATGGAGTTCCTCGGAAAATTCCGAGGGACAAAACTCCCTCGGAATTTTCCGAGGATTCCATTCCCTCGGAAAATTCCGAGGGAATTATGTTCCTCGGAATATTCCGAGGGAAGAAAGTTCCTCGGAATTTTCCGAGGAACTACATTCCCTCGGAATTTCGAAAAAATTTATTTTTTTAAAAAAAATTTAAATTTTTTAAATTTAATTTTAAAATTTAAAATTAAAATTAAAATTGAATAAAACATTAAAAAAAAAAAACTACGGGTCTTGGATGTTCGGGAACACCTCGTTCGGGTACATCCTCTTCATCATCTCCATCATCTGCTCGTTGAGCCTCTTCTGGGTCTCATAGCCCGCCTGTTGAGCTGCCATCTGGGTCTCCAACGCAGATATCCGATCATCCTTGTCCTTCAGCTGAGCCGTAAGAACTTCCGGATCAACATATGGCGGTGGTGCAGAAGAAGGAGCAGCCGACCGGGAGCGACGACCCAAACCGACCATACGTCCCTTCTTCTTTGGAACCGACTGAAATATAAAAAACCAAATTTAGATAATATAAATTGATGATAAAATAAAAATCAAGAAATAAATAAATTGAACTTTTAAAAAAAAAACTTACCGATTCAACGATTTCGTTGATTCGAACCCGGGACAAGTTGGTCGAAGCCGTCGAATCGTCATCATCGGTTTGAAGCTGAGACACTTCGTCGTACACCTGAGTTTGGACCAGGTCGACCACGTCCCTCACAAGACCATCATCAATCTGACCGGTCTTCTTGTTGGTATACGCCCTTTTCATTAGGGCGAGATCATCAACCGGCTCGCCCTCATTTTCTTCCGCCTTGAAAAAAAAATAAATTAAACAAACATTAGAAATTTGAAAAAATGCATAAAAAATAAAATTCTGAAACTTAAATAATTAAAGAAAAAGCGGTTGAACTTACCATGCGATCCGCGAGAGTGGCAATAGATTGGGCACCCAAGTTATGCTTGTAGATGCCCTTCCCTTTACGGTCGCTCCTGCGGTTGTTGGAGTTGGTGGAAGAAGTTTCTTTCGTCTCTTCCTTATCCCAATGCTCACACAACTCCTTCCATACCGTGTCGTTCATCGACTTTGGGACCTTTTAATTTAAAAAAAACAAAGTTTAATAATTTAAAAAATAGTTTAATAAATTAAAAATTATTAATAAATTAAAAACTACCTTGTTTGCTTCCCACTTCTTCTTCCACTCGTACATCTGCTTCCCATAGTTGTCCATAACTTTATGGACAAAATGGTTATAAATAGAGAGCGTATCATCGGAATTCCAGTTGAATTCTTGCTGAAATAGTTTAAAAATAGTTTTTAAGCACAAAAATATAAATAGTTTAATAATTACAAAAATAGTTTTAATAAATAAAAAATAGTTTAATAAATATAGAAAATAGTTTAATAATTACCAAAAAAAAAGTTTTAATAAATAAAAAATAGTTTAATAATTAAAAAAATAGTTTTTAAAATATTTAAAATGTTTAATAAATATAGAAAATAGTTTAATAATCACAAAAAATAGTTTTAATAAATAAAAAATAAAGTAAAAATTTTGAATACTTACCGCAAACTGACGAAACCACAGATGCTGCTTCTCGACGGGAAAGTGAGTGAAAGTCGGATGTCCCTTGTCGAGGGCAGAGTACATCATACGGTTGATCCATGCGCTGATCCCGTTCCCGGATCGGTTGAACCTAATAAAAAGAACAAATTATTAATAATCAATCAAATTTTAAGGATAAAAAATAAAAGTTTAAATTACCATGTTTGACCATGTCCATGTGGATACTCAGTGAGATAGGGAAGATGGTCACGACCGGGCTGTCGAACCAACTCCGCAACGCTCATCACTCCCGGAGGACCGGGTGCAGCAGCGGGACCAGGAGCGGGTGCAGCAGCGGGAGCGGGAGCAGCAGGAGCGAGTAATGGAGAGGGAGATGTATGGTATGAGCTGTGGGGCGAAACGGAATCCTGAACATGGCTGGAAGAACCCCGAGACTGGCTCCCCATACCACCCCGGCTACGACGCTGGCGAGGCCGGATCTGATCATCATTAGACCTGTAAATTAAAAAAAAAACATATTTCAAAATTATAGTTTTTAATCACAAAAATATAAATAGTTTAATAATTAATAAAAAAAGTTTTAATAAATAAAAAATAGTTTAAAAATTTTAAAAATAGTTTAAATAAATCCCAAAAACATAATAATAACGAAAAATAGTTTTAAAAATGTTTAAAATGTTAAATAATTACAAAAATAGTTTTCATAATATTAAAAATGTTTAATAAATATAGAAATTTATATTTTACATATAAAATACATAAAACGTTTTATAACCACAAAAAAAATGTTTTTAAATATTATATAAATGATTTTTAATCTTAAAAAAAGTTTTATAGATTTTAAAAATGTTTAATAAATATATAAATGAATTTAAAATGCAAAAAATAGATTTTATATACAAAAAACGTTTTCAATATATATATATAATTTCAAATTCGATTTTTATAACCACAAAATTAATAAAAACTAAAAAAAAAATTCAAATCAAGTGAAATACATAATCAAACTCGATTTTACACAAATCTACCATTCACCCTAACAAAATCTATAAATCTCATTCCAAAATCATCAAATCTACTTAAAAACCATACAAATCTAACCTAAAAGAGTGGGATAGGGTTCTTACATGATTATGGGGGAGGATTAGGGGAGATTCGCCGGAAAAACGCGAGAGAGAACGGTGGAGTCGCCGGAAATCGCGAGAGGAGAGGCTGTGCGGCGCGGAGAGAAAGAGAGAAATGGGGAAGAAGATCGGGCTCGCCCTAATATTATGAGGGGTCCGACGGAAACTATCCGTCGGAATTTCCTCGGAAATATTTTATATTTCCGTCGGAATTTCCTCGGAATTCTTTGATTCAATTTTCCCGAAATATTTGGCGGCTAGGTTAACCCGGTTAAATGAAAATATTCCGACGAACAAGGATTCCTCGGAATACCCTCGGTAATCTCCGAGGAATTTCTGAGGAACCAGGGTTTGGGGTTTTAAAACATCGATTATTTTCGCCGTATTTCATTTCTTATACAATTATAATGCATACCATTGAGGATTCTTTGTATAGATGATCATAAACCATGAAATAACACAATTTCAAAAATAATTGTAAGTATTCCCTTTACCGTTTATTAAAGTGTATAAGTGTTTCTCTTATGTTGTGTGGTTTTCGTTCATGTAATCGTAAAAAGTGTTTGTTATTGGATAAAACACCAAAGTTCATAGTTCCAAACATCATAATCTGGTTATGACACTTAATGAAGGTTATATACGTGTTATTCAATCCGTAAAACATTGTTTTCAATTTAAAACCCCAAGTTCCTCGGAATTTCCTCGGAATATACCGAGGAGATTCCGAGGAGATCCTTATGTTCGTCGGCATTTCCTCGGAATATACCGAGGAGATTCCGAGGAAAAAGAATCTATAATCAAATCCCCAATTCCTCGGAATTTCCTCGGAATTTTCCGAGAAAATTCCGACGAACATAAAGAGTTCCTCGGAATTCCCTCGGAAAATTCCGAGGAAATTCCGAGGAACTTTGGGTTTTCAATCGAGAAGATCTATTCCGAGGAAATTCCGAGGAAAACCTATTTGTCCTCGGAATTTCCTCGGAATTTTCCTTTAAAAAAAAAAAAAAAAAAAGGTCGACGCTAGTCTGTTTCCGAGTCGTCATCACCAGATGAATCTGAATTTGGATCTTGGTGAACGATCACATATATCGACTAAATCGAGTCTTGACTTCAAATTATCCTTTGTTTTACCTTGAACATTAAGGATCGTGTTCATGAGATTGTCAAAAAAGTTCTTCTCGATATGCATGACATCTAAATTATGCCTTAGTAGATGATCCTCCCAGTATGGCAGATCCCAAAAAATACTTTTTTTGTGCCAGTTATGTAGGTTTCCAACACCATCTACCGGAAAATGCTCATGTCCACCGACGTCTGGCGTCCTTTCTGCACCAAAATCTCTAAGTTGTGTCTTCAAATCTTTCCCACGAATTTCCGGAGGTGGACTGTCAAACACCCTCTTGTTCTTCGTAAACAAATTCCTACTTCTACGATATGGATGATCTGGTGGTAGAAATCTCCTGTGACAGTCAAACCAACACGTTTTCCTTCCGTGTTTTAGTTGGAAAGCATCAGTGTTATCTTGACAATATGGACATGATAGCCTTCCATGCGTTGTCCATCCAGATAACATACCATATGCTGGAAAATCACTTATTGTCCACATTAGTACTGCCCGCATTTGAAAGTTTTCTTTACACGAAACATCGTATGTTTCAGCACCTTGAGCCCATAGTTGTTGCAACTCATATATTAGTGGCTGAAGAAACACATCAAGTGATCTCTTAGGATGCTCTGGTCCGGGAACGAGAATCGAGAGAAACAAAAACTCTCGTCGCAAGCACAAGTTTGGGGGTAGGTTGTATGGTGTAAGAATGACTGGCCATAGAGAATACTGTCTTCCACTCTTGCCAAACGGGCTGAAACCATCAGTACATAATCCAAGGTAGACATTTCTTCTCTCATACGCAAAGTCGGGATACTTTGATTGGAAATGCTTCCACGCTTTTGCATCTGAAGGATGTCTGATCTCACCATCTGTTGAGTGCTCCGCATGCCATCTCATTGGTTGCGCTGTGCGTTCAGACAGATACAGCCTCTGCAACCTTTCCGTCAAAGGCAAATACCACATCCTTTTATATGGTACTGGAACTCTTCCACTCGTATCTTTATAACGAGGCTTCCCACAAAATTTGCATGAAACCCGCTGTTCATCCGCCCTCCAATAAATCATGCAGTTGTCTCTGCATACATCTATTACCTGATACGATAAACCAAGACCAGCTACGAGTTTCTGAACCTCGTAGTATGAGCCAGGAGCTACATTATCTTCGGGTAGAATACCTTTTACATAATCAGCAATCGCATCCACACAGTCTTCAGCCAAATTATAATCCGTCTTAATGCCCATCAATCTTGTAGCAGATGATAAAGCTGAATGACCATCTCTGCAACCTTCGTACAATGGTTGCTTTCCAGCATCCAACATATCATAAAATCTCCTAGCTTCGGCATTGGGTAAATCTTCCCCTCTAAAATGATCATTTACCATCTGCTCAGTACCTACACCGTAATCTACATCCGTTCTAATTGGATCTTCTAATCTAACCGCTGGCTGAGGTTCGCTAGTACTACCATGTTCATAATCAGTTTCTCCATGATGATACCAAATTTTGTAACTTCGTGTAAACCCACTCAAATATAGATGAGTCCAAACATCCCATTGTTAATAACTTTTTTATTTTTACAATTAGAGCAAGGACATCTTAACATACCTGTTTTTGCTTCCGGTTGTCGGTGAACTAACCCCATGAATTCGGTTATACCTTGTTGGTATTCTTCCGTAAGCAATCTCGTGTTCGGATCCAAATGAGGTCGATCGATCCAAGAACGAAAATAATTTGAAGAAGACATGTTTTTTATGAATCAAATTCGTGTGTAAAGAAAGTGAGAGGGAGGATGAAGATATGGAGTGAATGAAGAGGAAGAGGGGTGCTTGTATTTATAGTTGAAATCCTGCCGACAGTCCGAGGAAATTCCGACGGAATTCCGATGCAAACGGCTAGTTCGTCGGAATTTCCTCGGAATTTTTAAAATCCCCCAACGGCTCTCCAACGGCTCTCTAACGTCTATAATATTTCCTCGGAATTCATCGGTTTTTTCCGAGGAATACTAGTTTCCTCGGTATTCCGTCGGAATATTCCGACGAGATGAATTTTCCTCGGAATTCCGTCGGAATATTCCGAGGAAATTCCGAGGAAGCCAAATTTTGTGTTTCCTCGGAATTGCCTCGGAAATTCCTCGGTATATTCCGAGGAATTCATTTTCCGTCGGAACGTCCGTCAGAATACCGCTGTTTTCTTGTAGTGTCTATGTTCTCATATAGTACTATATTTTCTTATCAAGCAAAACTTTTCAGTCATAATGTCGAGTTTTAGGTTTTCTAGTTCTGTTCTTTTAGATTTTAGTACTTGTGAATTTTTTTTTTGGTTTTAAGCTTTTATATTATCAAGTGGAATTGGTGTTTTGGTTTTCTTTTTACTGTCTTTATCAAAATAGATCATAAGTTCATTCCTGTTTTGCATGTGTGTTACCCGGTGCCGTGCAAGGGTATTAGGGGCCTAAAGCAAGTTTTAAAAATAAATTTATATACAACAATTAAAAAAAAACAATTTTCTAATACGATATATCACCTTCGCGAAATACATAAGTTTAACACTTATAAGAATAAGTTTATTACGTAAATATGCTATGTTATGTCCTATAAGAAAAAAGTATATGAATTTAGAAATTGAGTTATTCGATTCTCGTGGAAATTTTTTTTTAGAAATAAATTTAAGCAACTAAACTAGAAATTATTTTAAATTTTGGAGTCCTAGAAAACGTAGTATTATTCGGGGGCCTAAGGCGAATGCATTTTTCAATACACTGTAGGCACGCCTCTGGTGTTACCCATGGCGATCGACTTGCCTTGCCATGGCGCCAGTAACTGGAGTTACAATAGTGTCGCTCTAAAGTGGGGTCGAAGGCATCGAGAAAAAGATTAGTTTTTTTTTGGACTGAGAAAAATTCAAGTAAACTATATGACGCATTTCTAGACTGTCATTCACCTCTACATTTTTTGACAAAAAGAAAAATTTTAAAAGTAAAAAAAGTATTTTTTTGAAGTATAGAAAAATACTATTTATTTTTTCAAATATAGAGAAATATTATCTTTATATTTAAATACATTCAAGTGTGGACACTTTCACGGATCCCAACGAATCCATACATCTTTCTCACTCAATCACTCTTTACAAACCTAGATCATTTGTACGGGAGAATCTCTCTACAGATAGAAGATCATCAATTTGCGTGGATTTTATGGTATATCTGGAAAGGAAAAAATAATAAAGTGTTTACCAATATATATAGTGATCCCAGAGACACTCTTAAACTAGTAGAAACATAATCATTACTTTGGGCGGAGGCACATAATACAGTTATACAAAGGGTTACTCAAATCAAGGAAGCCGAGGTCACAACCTTACTTTCAATGCCGGGTAGATGGTGTTTTACGGAAGGATGCTTGAAAGATCAAGATATTTACTCGGAACAAGGTTGGTATAGCACTTTGGAAGGTTTTGATGGATTAATGGAAACAAGAAATACTAGAGCTAGTCTTTCACTTCTCCACTCGGAAGTAGAAGCGCTTATCTGGGCAATGGAATGTCGTATGAGGAATTTACGTCAGTTTCAAATCATATTTGTAACAAATTGTTCTAAATTGGTGAAGATAGTTTCGGGACCAAAAGAATGACCATCTTTTGAAAGTTATTTGGCAAAGAATCTGAAAGGGAGTTTTCACAACTCATAACTCATTATAACTACGAACGATGAATTTAAGGGTAGACAGTCTTGGACGCAGTACAAGGAAACAACTGTCATTTGTCGTCCATATGGATACAGAGTTATCACTTTGGTTTGTAGAATAAACTCTTTGGTTTGTAAGTATATGTGAGTCTGTTTAATGTTGCTGACAAAAGGAATACGTATTATATTTTTGAAAAATACATTAATTGGAATCATTAACAAATCCGATTATGGAACTAACCAGGAGGACTCGGCTCGGAGTCACGGTTGAACCAGTCCAACCGGCCAGTCCAATCCAGATTTTAAAACATTGTGTAAATACAACTGTTTACCGCAAACGCACTAACATTTCTTTAGAATCATTGACAAAGACTCGGTTTTATTTAAATGGAACATGGATGAAAATGGAATCTTACATATAGAATCTTAGGACATAATGTTTTAGGTGAGACCAATATAAAAGAATACGTCACTGATCACAATTATACAAAAGACTGGAAGAGATCACAACAAAAGAAAATGGATCCACTGAAAATGAAAAAGAAGACTAAAATAAACTAGTTATATTACGTTTTAAAAGTAAAGTTGGGCGTACGTGAGCACATGTGGCAGACACGAAGTTGAAGGCAACACCATCAACGGTGCTCGTATACCACACATCTCTCCAAAGTCTGTTTCATATGGGCTCCAGTTCAACCTATTTCCACACCATTTATGCTTGTCCTCTTCTTCATTTAGTAGTATTTACTCACGTCTTGCCAAAATTCTATGTGAGTAGATTCAACTAATGAACTTGTAAAGTCTTTGACTCTTTGTAACTGTTATTTTTACTCATCATGGTAAAAAGAGAACTTATCAATCTGCTTGAAGACCAAGTAGACTAAAAGCTTTGAAAACAAGTTATATATATATGTACGATGAGTTTACTTAGCATTTGATATCTAAGTTTGTGAGTTTTCTTGGAGGCAAAATAGTTTCAAGCAGCTCCGTTTATGACGGAATCAGTGACAACAGAATCTCAAACTAAGCCTTGGGATTGGTCCAGTTTTTATATAGTTTCATAAAATAACATGGAAAAGTTACGCTAATGCTTTGTCATAATGGCAAAAGCGTAAGTTCAGAGAACTTGCGATAACTTATTTGTATTGGAGTTTTAAAAGTATAATCGCTAATACATATTTCCTCTGTTCCAAAATACTTGATGTTTTGGATGTATGCACAAGTATTAAGGTATACACTCAATCCTAAAAAATAACATTAAAAATATAAATCAAATTAATTCAGCCAATCTTTAAAAATAAGAATCAAATATCATTGGTCACACAGTTTTCGATAAAATTAATATTAATATAAAATATCAAAACATCATCTATTTTGAAACATCAAAAACTCTCCAAAACATCATTTATTTTGGAACGGAGGGAGTAGTTTATAACCTAACTAAATAATAAAGAAATAAAACCAAACAAAAATAGTTCCTTTAAACATTATTTGTCAATTGATTTGCATGAATCATCACCATATCAATTTTGCAAAAACAAAAATGACATGGTTTCTAAATAATATGATATGTCATCAAGCTAGATAAGTGTCATCTTAAGATTTAAATTTTGTTTCATTATAAGTATAGTCTTACATTTCAATGCATATATTTAATAAATTTCCAAATTTTCCCTTTTTAATTCATTCATCAATAAAGCAAAAATATATAAATATTAAATTGGGGTAGAATGAAAAATTTAACAATTTTTATTAATTTATGTGCAAAAACCTTAAACATTATCTTTTATGAAATTAATGGACGAAGTATAAAATTACATTATTGTTAATCAAGTAAAAATTTATAGATAGTTAAATGTTGAAATTTTAACCAAAATCTATTAAACAATGTAACAAAACTGTTAATTTAGGTTTACAAATTATCAGTTATTCACGTTTAATTACTATAAAGTATCTTAGCTGAACGGTTAATTAATAGAATATATTGATTCTAATCAATTTTATATAAAAAAATTATATTTTCTAAAATTTATATATTAGTATATTAATAGATATATTTTAATATAATTCTTATTTTAAGAAAAATAAGAATTGATTTTTTCCTAAACTTTGACTAAATCTAAATAAATTTAAATCGAATATAGTTAAGAAAATTTTCATAATAATTGGTTTTACCATTTTAAGTTTTAAACCAATACAATTAAAATATAAAAATTAATTATATATAAATATATGAGTAAAAATAAAAATTATTATAATTGCCCAAGCCGCAAGAAACTATTATTTCCACAGATAAATTAAAGAATTTTTTTTATTAATATTTTTTTTATAAAAATTAATTAGAAATGTTTCTTAACAAATACTCCATGTAATTCATATTTAGTATCATGTTAGCATTCAATCTTTGTTTCATTATAAGTATCGTTTTACTCTTATTTGAATTCATCAATTAATATAACCAAACAAAATTATATTAAATAGGGGTAAAATAAAAACTTTTAAAAAACTAATATGTGTGCAAAAAGCTTAAATGCAATTTTTATGAAATGGAGGAAGTATAATATTAAGATATTATTAATCAAGTCAAAATTTGTAGATTATGTTTAAAATTTAAACCAAAAATATATTAAACAATGTAAAGAAATAGTTAATTTAGGTTTCTAAATTATCAATTTATTCACGTTTAATTGCGATAAAGTATCTAAGTTAAGCGATTAATTAGTAGATTGATTTTCAATATATATATATATATATATATATATATATATATATATATATATATATATATATATATATATATATATATATATATATATATATATATATATATATATATATTATGTCATAGAAAATCTACTAAAATATATTTATATATTTAGGAGAACAACTAATCTAAATGAAAATAAAAAAATTAATCAAAATTTTAATATATTTAGAACAAAAAGTATTATGATTGCATTCAGAGAATTAAATACAATCTAATATATTCAAGTGATAACTAAACCTACTAGATATTACATATACAAAATCACATGTTTTCAAAAAATGTAATATTATTAATATAAATTATACATGTAAAATTTTTTAAATTAAAAGTAAAATATTAATTAATTATTATATTATATTTATTTAAAAATATTTATATTTGTGTATGAGCACGAAAGAATCACATAGTATAACAAGAAAAATATAGTTACAACAAAATGTAGAAAGATTAAACTCCATTAATTCTAGTTTTTGTTGATCTCTCTGATAAAAATGTTTTATTAATTGATGTTACTTTCGTTTTCGTTTTTTCTTTCGCTTTTTATCTTGTTTAACGCATCCAGCAATGACCCTGGTTTTTACTGCTCTCCTTTGTGCTCGTAAGTTGTTTGTTGGGTTTGCGGGCAAGTCTCTTTTGCTTTCTTAGTTTCATTAGTATATATGGTTCCCCATGATGAGTTGGGGCTTTGTCTCCCTGTTGTTTAGGGCTTGTGTCTTCAGAGGTTTTGTACCTGCTGGCTTAATATCCTACAAATGTATTCCAAAACTGTATGATCCTTAGGTATGATAACGAATTTTAAGTGTTAAAAAAAACTCATCCAGCAATGACATAAAGAACTGACTCCAACTCTCTTCTAGGGCAGTACAATAAATTGCAACCCAATGCATGTTAGAACTTGCTTTCAAGAGTTAACCAACAACACATAATTCTTCGCCTCTGCTTCCCAATACATAAGGAGAGTCGTCTTCCCTTATCCTAACATGACTAGGATGTGAATTACTCCAAACTTGTGAATATTTTTCCATTCACTTTTTGCTATTGAAAGGGTCAACATCAGCAATAAAATCTACCCCACCGGTTTTGGAACTCCCATGCATTTAACTCATCAGAATACACATTTAAAAAAATATACAAAAACGAGAAAGCTACGGAAATTTAAAAAAAAAAAAGCAAAGAAAAAAACACATCACGAGAGAGTACTTTGTGATGTAAGCAACCACATACACCACTCCCTTCTTCTCCTCTCCATTGTTTTTTCTTTTCCTTTCCCAATAATTCTCTTCTTATTTTATTAGCTATTTTATATTTCCTAACTTTTTCTAATACTATTACTGTTTCTCGTTTTGATTATTTTTTTAAAAATTTTAATCTCTTTTGATCCTCTCTATATATACAAATACAAAATCACCACTTTCTACTAAAATAGCTCTCTACGTTTCTTTTCTCTCTTTAATTGCAACTATGATGCAAGAATTGGGTTTAGAACGTTTCTCCAGCGATGTATTTCCCTTAAACCTCACTCCTCCTTCTCAAACCTCATCTACTTCTCTTTCCATCGACGAAGAGGAATCTTCGGAGGCCAAGATCCGACGGCTGATATCGGAGCATCCAGTGATCATCTTCAACAGATCTTCTTGTTGCATGTGCCACGTCATGAAAAGACTCCTTTCAACAATCGGAGTCGTCCCCACCGTCATCGAGCTAGATGACCACGAGGTTTCCTCTCTCCCCATGGCTCTTGAAGAAGAATATTCCGGCGGCGGCTCCGTCGTTGTTCCTCCGCCGGCGATTTTCATTGGCCGTGAGTATGTCGGTGGTCTTGAGTCCCTTGTTGCTCTTCATCTAAGTAGTCACTTGGTCCCTAAGCTTGTCCAAGTTGGAGCTCTTTGGGTATGACTTACTTGCTTTTTAATAGTATCAAAAAGCAGAAACTTAGGGTTTTTTTTCTGATTATTATCCGATGATCAGAACCAAACACCCATGTATAAAATGAATTATGATAAACAATAATTAAAGATGTGTAAGTAGTGAATTTTATGTAATTTTGCTTTCTCATTTTCTCTATCACTTGCTAAAGTATATACATCAATCATCAAACTTATTTATGAATCATCGGACTGGTTAGGACTAATAAAATATAATCTAGTTGTATAAAGATTCAATTTTATTTATTCTTGTTTTTTTTTTTTTTTTTATCATATCATGTTGAGAGATATTAAATAACCATAAGATCATGGGTAAAAATGCAAGATGTATATATCCATTGATCTTAATGTTGCTAAAAATTAATTAGTTTGACAATAATATATCTTGATTGGCAATTGAATAGTTTTTCCTATATGACTAATTCAAGTGGTTAGTTAGTTCATCTTAGTACTTAGTAATGGTAATTTTAATCGATCATGGACTTCTATAGCTTCTTTGTTGCGAAATGCGAATGATCATTTTTAGTTTTTTTTTTTATTCTAATCTATACTGATATGTATAAATATGTTTCTCGATTCGAAAGTTAATTTTTTTGTCGTTATCCTACAGTAGAGAAATGAGGAAAGAAGATTCTACTATTATTTGTAAGGTCTCCAAGCTCTCGGCATCACGTTATGTTTTTATTCAAGGAAATATTCCTCTTTTGATCAGATGTAAAAGTCGGCAAAGAACCTCAAGTTAATCATAGATCCTTCTAAAATATAGTGGGAGTCGCCATCTTAAGCCAGACGATTTCGTTATTGTGCCGTGATCTCGTCTAGGTATTTGACAGCGACGCTGGGCTTAAGTGGCATCTCCGAAAACAATCTCTCTTTTATTTTCCTTCGCACAATTATTGAATTTCTTTTTCAAAGATTCAGGAAAAGACCATAATTTGGAATAGAATGCTATATACTTCCTTTATACCGGCCGATTAATTTGTAGTAACGTATGATTAGGAAAATATGGAAAAAACATTTGAAAAGGGATTTAAAGATCAAATCATTTACAAAGACACTCATTTAATTATCGCTAACAACACGCAGGTTTTTCTAACTAACCAATAATCGCTATAATGTAGCATGCATCCGTATTTTTACATTATAAAAATTGCGAGAAAAAATTGCCTAGTCATTTGTCTCGACCACAGGATATGGGGTACACCGCACAGGCGACCCAGTTACTTATGGGTGTATGGATGCATTAACGTTTCAAAAATTAACTTAAAATTAGGTTTCGATCCGCGCAACCGGATGGATTTTTGTTTTAATTTATTTCTATATAAATATTTTGTTTTCAATTCTAAATTGGTATATATTATAATATATATGTGTCTATTAATTTTTAAAACATAATAAATTTACGGTATATTTTTTATTGAATAGATTGTTTCAAACTTTCATATGTATTTGTATCTTCTTCTATATATATATTATCGGATTGTTATTTCATTATTAAAATCATAACTATATATATAAAAAGATTAGTAAAATATTGTTTTATTGTCATATTCAAAGATATTGTAACATTTCACAAATTTAGAAAGTTTTTAAAAAATTAAACTTTTTGCTTCATAGATTTATATGATGGAGTAAATAATTAAAAATTTAGTTTTGTTTAATTTTTAAAATAAGCTATATAGTTTAAAATTTGTTTTCATTGGTTTAAAGTACTAAAAATTAATCATTGTTAGATAAAATGATTTTTGTTATTTAAAAAAAAATCTTTATAATTTTAAAAGTTAACATCGACAAATATTTAAATATTTATCATATGGAGGTATAGTATTACAACATTAAATTATATTTATTTAATTTATACTATCTATAAATCCAATGGATCATCTATTGTTTAAATCCAATTATTAATAGTCTAATAAATTTTTTTGGTAAGTCCAAAATTTAAATGATAAGATTAGAGATTAAATGTAACATGATTTCCTAAAAATATGTCTATTAGATACATTTTTAAAAAAATCACACGAATCAAGATTGTAACTTCTGTTTTAATACATAAGAAGTGGTAAAAAGAGGCATATACTTTCTGCAAGCTGCCATTACTTAAATGTTGATGCCCACAAATGTATCTGAGTTTCGATATAACTCATGCAATGAAGTGTAAGTAAATAAGTTTACATCTAAAAACAAATATAAAAAGTTGCCGACCTA
Organism: Brassica rapa; assembly: GCF_000309985.2. NCBI lineage: Eukaryota > Viridiplantae > Streptophyta > Magnoliopsida > Brassicales > Brassicaceae > Brassica > Brassica rapa. The sequence goes on from NC_024802.2 coordinate 13,582,177, forward strand.
TACAACTTGGTTGTCGTGGGATTAATTTTTTTGTGTGAGATCATGTGACATGTCTTCCAAACTAAGGTTATGCTTTTTTATGTATATTTTAAATTTTCAAGTTGATGAATGAATACTCATGGGTGACGATGACCTCATCAAAACATAAACAACAATTGTTCCAACAATTGTTCCAACAAATGTTTAATGATATTAGTATTTGGAATAGTGGAATAAAATTCAGAAAAAAACTCAGTGCTAAAGCCTCCCCATTTTTAATACATTATTTCAGTTAAATTGAGTAGTGTAAACTGAAGATAATTATTTTGCTCAATTATTTGGTCATTGTCATAGGCATTGCCATTCGTCTTTTCAAAATTTTGTTTGTGTTTATGAAGACTGCATTTTTAAGTTGAACAATACCTTTTATAGATTGAATTAAGATTATCTCATAAATCTTATATATGACTTAATCTACTACATAATTGGTTATGTATGTTATGAAAATGTGTGCATGTAACTTTTGCTGCACAAATATTTTTGCTTTTGCTTATTCAACTTTGAAATATTTTCTCATATTAATATGTTAGTTTTGGTTTTCATGACCTAGCTTGATCGTTCAATTTTACTGATGAATGATGATGACTTAGATTGTCTGGCCTTATCACATTAGAAGAAAAGGAGCAATTAGGACTAAAATTGTAATTATACAAAAACAGTTTGATTCCTTCGAGCTTGGCAGCACATGTTCCTTCATATTTGGAAAAGGCATTGACATTATTAAAAAACATGTATACGATGACCCACCAACAAATTTAATATACCAAAATATCAAAAAAAAAAAAAATTTAATGTTTAACAGGGATGCCTTTCGATGTAAAAAGAATGTTTAACTGGATGATTAATCCGAAATATACGCCACCATCAAAGAAAAATTACAGTTTTACGTGTCTAATATAATTATCTTTAGCTTTTATAAAAATATCCCATTAAAATTAAAAAAAAATAAAGTCGAGAGAAAAGTGAATCATCTCTATTTTTTAAAAAAAATTAATTTTATCATAAATTTAATATTTTACTGATACCAATTTTTCAAAAAGTTTTGCATGCAGATACAGACATAATAATTTTATAAACAGTTATAAAGAGATGTACTATCAGTTAAGATCATTACGATAATTTAGTACTCATGCAAATATGATAAATCTGAACATCAAACTTCTTATATATGGCTATAGAAATATTTTTAGCATAAAATAAATGTAAAAAAAATTCATGCATTTAGATATTTAATAATACATAAAATATCAAACTCTTTATATATAATAAAAAGGTTTTATCATGGCAAAAATACTTTTATGGCGTAAAATAATTTTCAAAATACTCATGTACATACAAAAAGATAACATCTATCACGCTTGCATGTATGTGTAATGCGAATCAAAACCCAAACTAAAAAGTATATTTTTCAAATCTATACTACAATTGAGGCAAGTATAAATTTAACCAAAAGCGAGCATAAGTTTTACCAATTATTATTTCTAAAAGAATATATAATATATTTTTATGTATTATATGTGCTTTAGTTTTTGTGTAACTAATTATGTTTAGTAAGACAATAATATGCAAGTAATATATTTTGTACCAAAATGGTGATTAACATTGATGAATAAGTTATGTTATGCAGAAATCTATTTTAATAAATATATATATATATATATATATATTTCTCTTTTTTGTTTTAAATTTTAAAAGTATTATGCTGGAAACAATTTTTTGGATATAATATTTTTAGATAATGATAATCATCAAAAATGAATATTTTCTTTAATTTTTTAAATTATTATTAATCGTATAATAATAAATTGAAGCCCTCATTAAGGGTTTGAACGACTTTAACCGCTCTAACTTTTAACATGAGTGCTTAATTTCGAAAAAACACTTCGCAAATGATAGTATGGATTCATGATAAAAAAAATTAAATTAACTCTTTTAAATAATTCATAAATTTTAAGAGTAATTTATAAATATTTACAGAAGTTTATAAATTCAACCTCACACCATAAATATTAAACCCTGAATAATTATTAAACTATAAACACAAATGTTAGAGTATTTTTGATTGATTGTATTTTGAAAAGTGGTAGATAATTTAAAGTGTTATAAGTACCTTTTTGAAAATATAAATTTAAAACACCACTAAATCACTTGTTTTAAAAATAAATTGTTAATAACATCAAAATTTAGTTACCTATTTCAATTTTTTTAAATACTAATATAATAGTATTAGAAACTTAATTAAAAACACTTGTAATGATGCTCTAAAGTTCTAAGGACAACCCAACGGGTATATAAAAGGCCTTATTTGTGTAATAGCCATATTTTAAAGATGAATTAGGTGAATAACAATGATTTTGACATAAATCAATGTCGGTATTTAGGTAATAAATCATCCGGTTTTATCTCTTTATGCAACATGTTTTCAGTTGTAAGTAAGAGAATATGTGATGTTGTTTTTTTGTGGCGCAGATCAAGCCAAAACTATTATATATGAACGAAGATAAAGTTGTCACATCACTATGTTATTATCAGAAAAAGTTTTTTTACTATAGGCAGTGAAATGAGTGATGTAAAATATGAACATGTTTGAAATAAATGGTTTATTCAATTTACCAACCCTGTAAATCCATCTGCAAAGAACAAACTTTGAAGAAATTGAAAGGATAAAAAGCTTAAATGTTCTATTCCATATCAAATAAAAGTATAAGACACCATCACTATCTCTAATTTTGTACGAAACAAGTGTGTTTCTTCACTAGTTTTTATTTTTTTGATACTTTTTATGTAATTAAAGTTATATGAATTAATAGATATTTATGAAAAATTCTCCTAATTTGACTCTGCCTTCTCCAGGCAACTATGCAGTAATTTCTGGATTCGCCCTAGTAATATAACTCTAGCCATACCTATGAACACCTAACTTTTAAGAACATTGGCTTGAAAATCACCTGTATAAACTGATATGAATGAATGAATGAATGTATTATCCAGTCAAGAGGAGATCATCATAGAAATGTGTGTATCATACCTTATTCAAATAGTTAACCAAATATGTTTTATTTCTATATTTGAATTAATCAACTATTTAATAATTATTATCTATATTTATTTTGTTTAATATGTTCAACATCATATTTGTTACATGATATTTTATATTTTCAATTCATTTATTACCGTATTTTACCATATTTTTATAGTTTTTTCTTTTTGTTTTGTTTTTTCCGTACTTTTCGTTAATATTGCATTTTTTTACATTTGTTATATTAGTTTATCACTTATAACTTTACATCTACATTGTATATATTTAAATTAACACACACAGATATATATACGATGATGATGAAGATGTTCACAATGACCAACCAATATAATGTTATATTAAGATTTTTTACTATTATAGTTTTGTCTCTTCTCTTAAATTAATGTATATAAAAAGTTGAATATATTTCTGTTGATATATTAGTTATATTTTCATAAATATTTTATAATAAATTTTAAGATGTTTGCCTTGAGCTCCTAAAATGCTAGGTACGACATCCAACATGAATGCACATTTGAAAAAAATCAAAATAAAATAGTAAACAAAGAGCTCATGTTTGTTGAAATTGTAAGAGCATGGTGTTTGTTAGACCCAATATTGGTCAATAAGTTGAATGGGTCAGCATCGGTCTGGGCCGTACAGTGTAGAACAAGTAAGAGGCCCGTTACGAGCTGTTCGAAGAGAGATCGAAGGCCTAAAGATCGCGGAAGGGTTGCGGGGATCCTGGACTCAATTTACTACAAAAGGAGATCGACGCATATGAAGAGGGACACGTTGAAAACTCTAGAGAGAGCTACATCCATACATCAATCTTGTTTTCACCTAGCTTTAGATCTTTTCCCTTATCGATCTCGTTTGTAACGTCGATCTCATTTCATTCATTGTATTCACCCTTATCTATCAATAAAATCCATTTTTGTCTGCTGAAAACTGATTACATCGTTGTGTTCTAAAGATATCGTTGCCTACATCATTTTATCTTCTCTAGATTAAACTCCCGATCACTATAAAATACTTAGTGTAGATTTTAGGATTTACAGTGTTGGCTACTTGTAGGTTTTGTTGATCTTGTTAGCGCATAGTGTGTTGTTCATCCAAATTGAGATTGAGACATTGACGGGAGTTTGTATGTGTTCTCAGGGAGCTCCACATCATCCATCGTTGCTGATGTCAGAAACATGGAACAAGCCTTATTCCCGAGAGTACGCTGCTTTCTCTGCCCCCATGGCTCTGCTCCGCCAAGTTCTGGTCAACCACATGTATATGATTAGATCATCCAAGATCAAATGGGCCATTTGTTATTTTTTTATGGTTTGAAAATATGAGTGTAAAAAATTAATGAAATGTGGAACATGCCGTGTGGACAATGTATAGTGTGCACTCTCCTCCCAGATGAAGAACAAGTCGCCTAAGCAGCCCCGGGACCGGGACGGGGACCGGAAACTGGGACGGGAACGGGGACGGAAAACGTCAAACTTAAAATTTGTAGATACGGGTACGTCATAGAAACGGCGACCATATTATAAGAAAATATAAAAATATCCATAAGTCTGAAACATAAGTTTTAACAGAAACAAGAAGAAGGTAAAGAAAATGCTTACGTGTTTTGTTGCTTGTGATATAAACAACAAAGAGACAAGAAGGGAAGGAAAGTGCTTATGTGTTCTGTTGCTGATATATCAGCAGAGAGAGAAAGGTCGGGACTTTAGTTTCAAAGAGAAAGAAGAAGATGGAAGTGCAAGAGACTGAGAGTGGAAGAATCGAAGAGACATAGACTATTACTTTTTTTTTTAATTACAACTTTTGATCTTTTCAAAATTAATAGAATAAACACATTAAACATTTAAAACATATATGATTTAATTTTTTACACTTCTTATAACACAAAAATTCATGGATACGTCTATTTTTTTTGCAGAAACGTTTCCGGAACGTCTCCTTCTCTGCCCAAGCCCGTACCCGACGATTCTTGACGTCCCGGGTTCACCTCACACATATTGGGGACGTTTCCTATGCGTACCCGAGACGTCCCCGTCCCCCCGACGAACCCGATACGTGAGACGGCACCAAGTTGGAGTACCCGTGCAACCTAGCAAGTCGCAGCTGCAGTGTCTGCTTGACTTACATTAATGTCATAATCTGTTGTGTTCTAATTCACAGTGTTTTTATTATCTATCATACACTTTCTATTTCTTTCTCTCTATAATGTAGATAAAAACTTTCATAATATTCATACTTAATCTTCAATCATTGTCATGCCTCAATTCCATTTGCTCTTGTTTATCCCTTCCGATCTTTCCACACAATATATGTCTGAATCACTGGTTCATATGGCACCCATAGACACAAGATATAGTAGGAAAAAAAATGCTTTATTATACTTTCAATGGATCAGTTTACAAATGTATGCATCAAAAGATACATTTTTACTTACAGCTAACAATGATCACCAACTAATTTGGGAAAAAATACAATAGAAAACTTGGATATTGCCTCAGTCTTCAACCTCAGTGTTGAATATAAAACTTGGAAATGCCGTCGTCACATCCCTTCAAAATTCAAACAGATTTGTTGAAGATCATAAAGCAAAAGGCTATCTTAGATTGAAGAGTTAATCTAACAAAGAGAAGAAGATTTGGTTACTTTAGGTAAGGAAGAGTCATATTCTTCAACAAGCTGGGATGCTCAAGCACATACACTCTCCATTCCTCCTTGCTTATTTTACCGTCTTTGTCGGAATCTGCATCAGCAAATGTCTAGCAAAAACAAATCAAATCTACTAACTGAATTTACCAAATATGATTACTCAAAACTAAAGAGAGAGAGAGTATTACAACCGAATACACTCACTTTATCAATAATCATGGTCAGAAGTTCATCTGACAGCATCATATCAGATTCCTTCAAAATAGCAGCCACCATTTGATGCACCTAAATACATTAACAACTTCAACTTGTTGTTACGTATCTAAAAAGACAGTCTCAAACTTGCAGTAGCAGCAGATTATATACCTCTTCTCGCTCTATAAATCCGGTTTGTCTAAGATCATAGAGCCTAAATGCAACTGGCACAGATTACAAACATGCTTGAGACCATGCGTTATACATGATGAAGCTTTGTTACATTACTATTAGTAAGACACTGATACTTACAGTCGATCTTCTCCTGGATTGGTGCAGAGGGATGAAACACAGTCAACACATGGATAAACTCCTCAAACTCTATAACCCCATTCTTCTTCTCATCGAACAAATCAAAAACCTACACAACAATCAAACATATATCCATCCAGAAACCATGAAGAAGAAAAAACTATCAATGTCTCTCTAAAGAATACACTCACCCTATCAAGAAAAAGGTTCGGAGCTTGGAAAAGCGCTAATCGAAGCTCTTCCTACAAAACAAAGGAACAAATCAATATCCTCAAAATCATCGGAGAAGACTGCTCAGCTCAAAACTCTATGCTTTGAAAGAGCAATCACAGATAAAAAAAAAAAGATCACCTTGTGAATCAAACCATCATCAATAATAGAACAGCTCAGTTTCTTGAATAACTCATGCAATGCTTCAACTTCGTTCACTGAAACTGCAAATACACATTCAAACCCAAAGTTGAAAACTTTAGAGCTCCCAAAAGAAAAAGTTTTAAACTTTGAGCTCCAAAACAGAGAAGCTTGAAAACCCATTGATCAGAAGGATCAGACCAGAAAACCCACATTGAGATTCATGGGCAAGACGAGTCAGATCCGGGTGCTGGCATGTCTGAGTCGATCGGCGGCGGCGACAATCGAAGCATTGTCCGACGGTGGAGAAGAGGACATCGATAATGACCAAGAAAGGCACGAAGACGGCGCAGAGTTGCTCTCCAATTGTAAGAGAGCTTGATCTCTGTGATTTCACCAACAGCAAGATCAAGAAAAAATTCAACGAATGGGTAATGCATTTTCTGAGAAGCTTACAGAGGAAACGTTCGTCCAGTCCATGACTCTTCGTCTTCGTCTACGTCTTCGTCTTGCTTCGTTGATCTCGAAGATGGTGTTGAAATCACATCACACTCACAAGGTTCGAAAATATATACGCGTGAGAGAGAGAGAGGTGAAGAACAGAACAGAAAGAGCCATTGGTTTTGCGTCAGCTCTCCTCCTTTTTTTTGTCGATTCCCTCTGTTTTAAAAATATTTTAGATTTTAGCACTTTCTTACCAATATTTCAATATAGATTTTGATTTAATTATACATTAAATTAAGATAAAATAAACAGGTTTGTTTATTTTAAACCTGTATTTACTAAGATATATATATATATTTAAAATTATAGTATTAGATAGATTTTTATCTATTTTTGGTTAAGATAATATTAAATCAACTTCTATAAAATAATAGTTTTATACAAATCATGTATAATTTGATAGAAAAGTCAACTTGTAAGTAGCATAAATTAATGTGTATAAATATGTAAAATTTATGCTAATGATAGAAAGTCTCAGAATCAATCAACTTGTAAATAGCATAAATTAATGTGTATAAATATTTTCATAATTTTGCACTTTAAATTAATTTTATCAAATTTTACTATTATTTTTGTAGATAAATAATAATCATGTATATTAAATCAACTTATATAAAACTTGTAATTATCTAAAAGTAAAACTAAATAGTATTTATAAAATTTGTAGATATCAAAAGGAAATCAATGGTATTAGGATAAAAATAATTACATATATATATTTTTTTAAATAGCATAAAACTTTGAAGAATAGTTTTAGTAAAAAAATTGTATAACTATTAAAATAGAATTAAATAATATTTAAAATTTTGTAAAATTTTGTTATATTTTATCATTATATTATTTATTTTATATTTAAATATATTTAATTTAATGATGATATATATAAATTATTAGCATATTCTAAAAAATTTACCAAATATAAATAAACATTAATTAAACGTGATTGTCCATATCACAATTAATCATAAATCATGTCATTATTATTAGTGTAACATGTCATTTTTTTTAGTGAAAATGAATATAAAAATGACATAAAAACAAAATTTGAAAAACTGCTTTTCAAATAATGTCTAGAGGATTGTGCATACATTACAACTTCTTATAATTAATTAAAATGTATTTAATTTATATTTAGTATTTATCTTATTTATTTCTATTTTTAATTAATTTATGTATTCATAAAGTTAAGTGGACAAATATTGTTTGTAACAATTATTGCGCAGCTGTTTTCAGAAAACAATTATTTCGCAGCTGTGACCTAATTTTTTTATTGATCAAATCTTGTTAGAGAACATGTTGTGAGGTATCATACGTTTTCAGTTCAAATTTAACTGGCAATAAGTTAAAGTATCCATATTATTCATCTTAAGCTACAATACAAACTAGAATAACTTCGTTAGGAAAAAAAAGAAGAATATCTTCGTTAAAGCTTTCAGAGAGTTAAAAGTTAAACAAAACAAACAAAATGATTGTTAGTTTGTTACATTGCATCTTTCTGTGTTAGAACTTTGTTTCTTATTAAGACATGGAAATGTTTTGAATAAGTATATTTTCAGGTGTGCATAGCTATTATAGTCTATGATGACTAACAGATATGGTAAGAAAAGAAGATATGATAAGAAAGGCACTCAAAGAAAAATGCCAAACTTTTTAAATACTTTTTTTTTGTAAAAGTTACATAAAACTTAATAAAAACAAATTTAATATACGTAAAAACGGATATGAGATGTGATGGCACAACACAAAGACATGAATGGTTCTCAGAGAAGTAATAACCCAAATGGACCACACTTCTCATGAGTTCTCCTTAAATGGCTAAAAGAAAAGATCTCACATTTTCTACGTTTTTTCCCTCTTTTCTGATTTTTGTGATAGTTGAAACCAGCACGAGAAAGACACAACCAATTATCTTATTATTTTGTTATCGAATTATATATTATGTAGTATATTATTTTGTCTATACATAGGATAATAGGAGACATGAAAATAGTGTAGGGTCCCTTTTATAGCCAGGCTGCTGAAAATTCAGACACTTCCGTTGATATTGACGTTCAAATTCTCTACTCTGTGGCCAATTCTAATATAGATAAGAAAACACAACCTTCATTGTATCTGTAGATGAAAGCTTTTGAGACACTGTGGAGCAAAGGGAAGAAGCATCTTTAGAGGCATGTACCTCAGTTCCACCTGGTCCTTGGATCTCTCTTCACTGCGCATTTTTTTCTACTTACCAATACCCAAATACTCTTATTTGGATTTGTAATGTTTGAAACATAAATCACTATGTATATTTCAGTATAATTTTCCTCTTCAGTGTGTAGTAGTTACAGATGATCCATTTGCCATGTACAAATGCGGGTAGAAACTAAAGTTCATGTATATTATATTTGTGTTTTATACTTGTTCTCACTTCTAATTCTCAAACTTTGGATGCTTTGTTTTGTTGCAGAAAATGCTGAAGACTATAGGAGTACAGTAATAGCCTACGTGGGACTTGACACTTGACAATTTCGAGGCAGCTTTGTCCTCTCCTAACCAATTTTGATTTTTGTGTTTTACCACGTGTCAATTTATCTAATGTGCAAACTACCAAAATCAAATGGTATATAAATGCAGGATTTTATGATCGAATTCACAAAAAAAACTAGTGATTTATTACACAAAGAACACACAAATTTCCATAATCTAATCAAATAAGAAGATGCATGATTGATAACAAGCTAAATTCAAGAAATATAAACAAAAGTAATCTCAAATTCAATCAAGAAATAAGTGAAAGAACTAAACTTTCAATCAAATGCTATGGATGGAACCATGAGCAAGATAATTGATAGAAGGTAATCAAAATTCAATCTAGGATGTTCAAACAAAACAATCAACTAGTCTATAGGTATAGATCTCATTCAAATAGATGAATCCACTTCTGTGACAATAATCCACATGCTAATCATGCATTAAAATATCAACTTCTGTTGGCCTAACACATTCAAGCATGCATAAATCACAAGTCTACTAACCATTTAACATCTCTAACATTAATTAATTTCCATTGGCTTGATATGTAAAAGACAATATTATGTTGGTTCAAGCATTTCATCGAATGCCTTCGGGACATTAAATTACTTAAGCTCTAAATCAACTTGATCAAAGCTAATCTAGCATTAAGAAAACCTAACAAGTATGAAACAATGTTAATCAAGCTATGAACAACCCAAATATCCACCTAATCACCCTAATCCAACTAACTCATGAATCACAAAGTGTCTACTCACTAATCTCCATGAGAAATCGTATATTAAACTCATATGAGATTCAAAGCTAATCATGTTAATTGGGAAGAGAAAGACAAATATAAGATGAATCATTTCCTTAAATGATCAAAATGTTCAAGCTTTTGCAAGATTAGACAAAATCGTGAGAGAAAATAAGATGGTTAAGGTTTTTGCCTTATAAAGTACTTTATTTATAGGCTCTCTAAAACAAGTTGGACCAGCCCAAATATCTTGGGTCAAACTAAATAAAAAATCATTTTTTTAGTCGGTAGAGACCTCGCGGAATCGCTACGAAAAGCTGCTGTGAATGTCCTATCTCTAGCAGCTTTGCCAAACCGCTACCAAAACCCGCTACAGACTTCATTACGTTCATAGCGACTTCATCATCCCGTTGTGAAAAGTCGTTTCTTGCCTTGTACCAAAACTCCACAAACAATGCCTTCATCTTCAGTAGCGGCTTTGTTAAGCCACTACCAAATCCCGGTACGTACACCGTTGAGATCACATCGACTACTTCATCCCATTATGTAACCCCGCTAAAGACTTCGTTATGTTCGTAGCTGCATCCCTTGCCCGCTACGAAAAGCCGCTACATGACTTGTAAGTTTTCTTGGACTGTCCTCTATGTAGCGATTTCTTTGGGCTGCTGTGACGCCATGCTGCCAACTTCGTTGTAATCATGGCAGGTGGATAATCTCTCTGCCAAAAGCTTCTACACACATGAACTTGAGCTTCACTTTGTCAAGTACTCATTTCAACCTCTTTAACCTCCAATGTGTTCCAAACACTTCCAAAACCTTCAATTGGCAATTCCAGCACCTAATAGACAGGCTCGGCTCTGGTCATGTGCTGGAAGTGCATTTGCACAGGGTCCATTTCATTTTTTGGCTTTTATAAGCTTAGAGTAGAGTCTATGTAAAAAAAAAAATTGTATGAAAAATGGGTCTCAAAGTTTTTATAGTACATGCCCCATTTTATGTTAGAGACTCATGCATGACAATGCAACCTAAATGTGTCTAAATGCCACTTTAAATTATAAATATATACATTAAATGATAATTAAAATCATGTAAATCTAAAAGATATCAACAAACACAGAAGATGGAACAAGAACCAGAACTGAAATGAATCTCTTCAGCTACCACACAACCTGAAGAAGCTGCACAAAATGACACATAAAATAAAGCTAACTATCATAAGCAGATAAAACTGTGAATATAGTAGAATACCTGACAAAAGTCACTCTTTGTTTAGTACTTTAGGTACTTCTAAATACAACTCATCAAAGCTTGGTATTGAAGCTCTTATGCTATCACTGTATAAGGAACATCAAAACATTTGTAGATGACTTCCGTCTTAAAATCATAATCAATTCTACTATATTCTAGATGGAGAAAAACTGCATGAAGATCAAACCTGTTCTCAAATGTTTCTGGAGCATCCTCACGCAAGTTTCCGCCGTCCATCTCTACAAGTTTTTTTTTTGAAAGATCGGTAAGGATCAAGACAATGTAATGATGAGGTATATTTCCACTTGCCAAACGAATCAGGATTGATAAGTAGACCTCTTACTAAAGTAAAAACCAATATGCCTCGATCCTAAGATTTTACCAAGAGAATGTGCTTAGACCACAAAGACTCAAGGCCCTAATCTCCAATCAACTTTGTTTATAAAGATCTGTCCACATGCGTCTTCTCGAATTAGCATCAAACTCATTATTCACGAGATGGATGCAACAGATCTTACTTACAAGTTAGCTATAATACACTCTTTATTCCCCAAAGTTTCTATCTTTCATGAATGTTTCATATGATGATATGAGCAAAACATTACGACCACAAAAATAAAACAGCAGAAAAATACAAACATACAAAATACCAAAACAAAGAAGAAAGTTGTGTACTTCCTCAGCTTCTAATAAGTTTATATCAGTGTACTTTTAGTGTAGCTTCTAATTAGTTTTCATATTTTGATGTTTAGGTTGACATATAATTACTAGACCCTTACATGTTCATATTGATGGACAGCCTGATCGTTTGATGTGTTATTTGGGGAGTTGGGACCATACAATCTCTAGCAATCCATTCACAATCCTGACGAACAGATTTTAGGTTGCGACTTTATATAGGATAACGTAAAAATTACCAAAACATAAAATAAAAGAACGTTGCCATGCATGCGGCCTTAGGAATTAGGATGACGATGCCAACATGCATGACATTGGTTCTCACACGATATCTCTGTAGAAGAACCATTGTTCTACAGCCATTGTATATTTTTAATAGTACGAGAAAATGATTTTTTAATGTTTGACTTAATTAAATTGGGAATCTAACTAATCAAAAGATTGGAATCCTACAAGATTACACATCATGTGTCTCTCTAATTGAGTAGCGGGGTAGTCTATGAAAATAAAATAACGCCGACTTGTTTATTTTGTTGACATTACATCTCACAAACGGGTGCAATCCACCGGGCCAGAAGAATCTAGTCTACTTATTATATTTTGGAGGCAATTTGGCACCAACGGTTAATATAAACCGGCATTAACCTAAGCGGTGATATACCGTCTTAGCCATAATATATGTATTCACCAAGCTGGTATATATGTTCATACATAGATACTATAGTTATGAAAAGGAGACCAACTAGTTCATTAGTCATTACTATATATAAAAATAAATTATACAGTTGTTGAATAAAAAGGATATGAGAGTTGACGAAGTTATATCGTTTGATATGTCCAAAAGGCCAGGAGAGACCGTCCTAATTAGAAATTTAGAACTTACAAAGTACACTTCATTCTGTTTTACAAATTCAAAAATTACAAATATCATTTTAATTCACTTAAACTTTGTATATGTATACTATTGTAATACAACAGTGAAGAACAGGAATTTATTAATATTGTTAGCAATCTTTCTTTGTTCGCATATTGAGATGCATGACGTTTAGTCGTTTAACTTGCTGGCAATGACAAAGAACAGGAATCACATCGGTAAATTTCATTGATAACTTGAAACTCCTATTAATATTCTCGAATAAACCAATTAGTAGTTTAACCAAGATACTAATCACACGTAACGCCACAGCACCGTGTGTCCTTTCAGTAGAATATTGGGATGGTCCAAGTTGATATTTTTAACTAAATAAGTTAACACATTTTCTTGTTTAGTTAATAACGTTACGTATCGTAATTTACTCTGTCCATAATTTTGAGTATGAGTGTAATCTCTTTTTGCCCACATGGTCGGCTCATTTTAGCTATTTGATTCTAATTGACGGCAGTTATTTATAAATCGTCTATAGAAACTACTAGTCACTTTGGTATTGATAACTATGTTTTTTTTGGTTAAAAAAAACTATTTTGGGTAAACTTTTAATAGTGACTATACCTCTACCGCAAGCGGTGTTCCAAATAAAAAAAAAGTCTTTTACAATTTTTTTGGAAAGTTATAGTACTACCACGTTGACAGAAAATCGAATATGTGACCTCTGTCAGTCGTCTGTGAGAATGGAGACCATTGAGATCCATGGCTTTCTCAAATTGATAACTATGTTTGTATTTATATATACACATATATAGTATAGAAGGTGTGATCAAAAATAAAACGTGAAAATAACATGAATGAAAAATACATTTTTACGTTACTTCATGTTTATATATGAAAATATTGTATATTGACATGTTAAATGTTATGCAACCTCTGAAATAACGAAGTATGATTCTATAAATACTTAACTAGTTTTAGATATTAATCAAATATATCTGATTGTTGTTAAGTTTTACCCAAAAATGCCATCAATAAAAAAATAAAGCTCGACCCCGTCAGAATTGAATCCTTCATCCTAAATGCTAAAGATACAAGTCATCGAGATAAATATATAATCCATATAATATAATCAATAACTATATATTTATATACTGCCGATTAAGAATCACAAAAGGCTATATAAATGGGTATATGCATACGCAAAATCGTGTATCAAACTCTTTCATTTGTTTGATCTCCTCTCATTTCACACATATACAGAATCTACAAAATGGGATTTTGTTTCTGTTTATCCTCAGGAGGATCAACAGATCGAAACCAGATTTATGAGATAAAAGATTATGGACAAGAAAATGCAGTTTTACACTCTGAACAACACGATGTTCATCAAGGCTTTGGCTCTGTCTCTTCTTTAGCTGGAGGAAAGGGCTACAATCAAGATGCTGCCGTTCTCCACCTGGTATTTGATTATAATCCTTACCATATTCTTACAAAATAAGTTTTTCTGAATTTTTGCATTCTTAAAAATAACTTTATATTCAGAAGTGTAAATATATGTTTGTCCAAAGCAATCTCTTATTAATAAAATGAATGGTAAAATTGTAGGGATATGGAACAGAAGAAGGAGCATTGTGTGGAGTGTTTGATGGTCATGGTGAGAAGGGTGAATTGGTGAGCAAGATAGTAAGAAACCAATTGCCATCTTTATTGTTAGGTCATATGAATAACCATTCAGGGACTCGAGACTGGAAACTCATTTGTGAAACTACGTTTTTGTTGATGGACAAAAGAATTCTTAAACTCAAAAATACCCTTGATTGCTCTTCCTCCGGAACTACTGCTGTTCTCGCCGTTACACACGTAAGTTTCTTGAAAATCTTTCAAGTTTTTGCCGTTTCATATTAAATTGCGTTTTGACCTAATTATTCTAAGTATCATAAGCAGTACATGTCCAAACATTGTAAATTTTGCTTATGGCCCTAAGCTTTGTAGAAAAATACATAAACAATGAAAAATTCTGATCAAAAATTATAAAACATAATTCATGTGTCCTAATCAACCGCTCATGTGGCCTACCCTATGGATCGAACACTGATCATAAGTGATGTTTCGATCTTCAATGCAAAAAGAGTAGTAATTTTCTTCTTCTTCTAATTAAATGTTGTATAGTATATATCCTGAAGTACAGAATTATACTTTTGTAACATTAAGCAACAATATTTGAACATGATGTTAATATACTCATATAATTTTTGTAATATTAAACAACAACATTTGGACAGGGAAATCAAGTGATGGTGGCAAATCTAGGAGATTCAAGGGCTGTGATGATTGGAGCAAGTGAGAATGGAGAAATCAAGGTGGTTCAATTAACCACAGACCTGAAGCCAAGTGTCCCTAGTAAGTTTGTGATGCTAGGGATAAAGCGATTTTTGTAAACAATGTCACGTACCGGTTTTATTAGCGCTCAGCATTTTTGGGTTAATTACTTTTGTAGGCGAAGCCGAGAGAATAAAAAAACGCAACGGAAGGGTCTTGGCATTAGAGTCAGAGCCACATATTCAAAGAGTATGGCTTCCACATGAAAACCGGCCCGGTCTAGCCATGTCTAGGGCTTTGGGTGATTTCGCTCTTAAAAGCTATGGTGTCATTGCGACTCCTCAAGTCTCTACGCATCAAATCACTTCTCGCGACCAGTTTTTGCTCCTTGCTTCCGATGGGGTACGTATAATAACAAACTGTTTAAAGTTTCTTTGACCGGTCCTAAGCATAGCCAAATGATTTTTTCGTCTTGAATCCCAAAATTTCTTGAGTTATTATATATGAACACCAAATTGTAAAAACAAATTTACTAAAGTCTTTACTAAATTGGTTAAGTCTTATAAAATTTCAAAGCTGACCTATTCTTGACGACAAACTAGAAGCCAAATTATAAATAACAATTTAAATTTTCTATCCATGTAAATAATGGTTTTCTTTTGTATAGGTGTGGGATGTACTTAGTAACGAAGAAGTGGCTGTGGTGGTGATGAAGTCAGAGAATGAGGCAGGAGCGGCCAACGCCGTGACAGAGGCGGCGGCTAATGCATGGAGAGAGAAATATCCGACGGTTAAGGTTGATGATATCTCTGTCGTATGTCTCTTTCTCAACAAGAGGCTACATCCTCAGCCACGTATGTAATCAAACAAACCAGCTAGCGAAAAACAAACAAATAACGACTAATTAAAGAGGGATGCCACGATTGCATACTTAGACTTCTGTGTTTTGCCTGTTAGTGTGAATGTATGTGTGTATATATATAATATTTGTATGTTAAGTCGTGTGATTATTCATTAGAAAATAAATGAAAGAAGATGTTAGAAATGGTGTGTGTCGTGGGATAAACGTAACGAGGACTTTGACATTTTGGACAGACGTCATAGGAATCTACGTATTTGGAGCTTACCGGAATAATTCAAATGTGCTTCAGTGCTTCCAGACTCTTATGTCACTGCTGTATAAATTAATGATAACATTTAACGAAGATATTTTTGTAGCAGAAACAGCTGAAGAACATAAACTGAGTTTCAGAACATGAATACTTTATTAGACATTGAGTAAATGATCTTGTCATGAGAGATTGTAGTAACACTATCCACTATATATTGAGATCAAAGACTACACTAAGCTTGGAGTTCTTGGCTCAGACAAACTGTTGTTTATCATGCTGTCAGTTTGTGAAATTCAGCCGCCTTAAACTGATTACTCTTCACGTACTTAAGAATGCATTTCTCAAATATTCGGACTGGAATGTATGTTTGTTTTGCTGTTTTAATGATGTGAATAATTGTGTCTATGCTCTCTTGTTGTCTCTCTTTTTTTCTACACCAATCCACAGTATACAAAAAAAGCACATGTCACCAACGACGAATTGACCTATTAGCTAAAACTCTAAAACATCTAGTTGGGATCTAAGAAGTTGCAAGTTTGATTCTTGTTGAGAGGTGTTTACTTTCCTAAAGAAATAATTTAACATGAATTGGTCTCTGTACTAGAGATGCAAGCTTTCGGATCCAAAACTTCCACACATTAAGACAAAATCAGTGTTTCTAAAACCGGATTGGCCTGTCAAATCATGACTTGCTTATCTAGTCGGTTTCAGATTGTATTAATAACCAGATATGTAATTAAACCAGTAACCCGATTTAATATCAAAACCTGGGTTTTTTTTAAATTAAGTGAAAAATAAAACAAAAATCAAATTTAAATAATTTTATATGAAATCATGATAATTTGGATAATTGCCTACTTAAAATTAGTCATAATATTTTATATTATTAATATAATTATGATATTGATAAAACAAAACTTATATAAATTAATATCTAATTTTATATTTATGCTTAATTATTTAAAATCTGGTTAAACCAGTTGGACCGGTTCGACCATTGACTCAGTCACAATGCAGAGTCATGCCATTGGCAAAACAACGTTCAACATAAGGAATGCTATGAGCTTGTGTGTTGTAGAACAATGGACTGGCGCGGGTTTAAAAACGATCACCGATCGAAATGGATGGATTGAGATTATAAAGTATCACCATGTTGTAGAGTAGTGGACTACGTGAGACTTGATAATGTAGAGCAAGCTTTGCTCTCTCCTAACCAATTTTTATTTTTTTTAAAGAAAACAAACAGATGGTGGAACAATAACCGGAGCTGAGAATAAATATCTTCAGCCACACCCGAAGAAGCTGCACAAAAAGACACACACACACAAAGATTCTTAACATATAAAGCTAAACATCATAAGCAGATAAACTATGAATGATTCCTCTTCCATGGATAGAGTAGAATACCTGACAAAAAAAAGTCACTCTTTGTTTAGTACTTTAGGTACTTTCAAATACACCTCATCAAAGCTTGGAATCGAAGCTCTTATACTTTCCCTGTATAAGGAATATACAAACTTTAGTAGTAGATGCCTTTCGTCCTAAAACAAGAATCAATTCCGCATGAAGATCAAACCTGTTCTCAAATGTTTCAGGAGCATCCTCTCGCAGATTCCCACCTTCCATCTCTACAAGTTTCTTTAAAAGATCAGCAAGGATCAAGACATTGCAAATAGGCAGAGTTTTAACCAATATTCCAAGAAAATGGTGCTAAGACTACAAAGACTCAAGTCCCTAATCTCCAATCAACTTTGCTTTCAAAGATCTGTCCACATGTCTCAACTCGAAACAGGATAAAACTCATTGATTCAGTACTCACGAGATGGATGCAACAAAACTTAGCTATAATAAACACTCTTTCTTCCCCCAAAGTTTCACTCTTTCATGAATGTTACATACCAGCAAAACATTACAAACACACAAAACAAAACCGCAGGAAGATACAAAAAAACACCAAAACAAAGAAGAAAGTTGTGTACTTTAAACACAAACCTGCTCTAATCGCTGGCTCCACACTGCTAACATCAACTTGCTGAAGCTGACCAAACCTACATTTTCCCACCAATACCACAAAGACAATAGCTTTAAAGAATTACACAACACGAAACTATCTACAGACACGAGTTTGGATTCATTACCAGTCAATGACTTGACGAATCTTAGCTCCACATTCCTCAATCTGAACAACAAGAGGAACAATAACGAGAACTCAGCATAGAGAAAAACGTAAAGGGTTAGTAAAAGGGTTACACCTCGGAAGGAGTGAGAGAGATTCGAGCTGTCTCAGCTAGACGGGATACGTCCGGCGGCTGAAGAACGGAGGGGTTCGTGTCCGACGAGAAACTTCGAGCTATTGTTGTAATATGTCTTTGGAACTTGAGACTTGAAGAAAAGGTTGAGGCTTTGATTTGGATCATGCGTGGTGGAGAAGCAGTTACGACGGCTAGCAAAGCTCTGGTCGCCATGGCTTTAATTGAAAACTCTCCGAAGACTAGCTACTGAACATGATGGATAGGAGGAGTAGGAGGATAATTCAATTGAATCAAAATTCGTCAACCGGTTTTAACCGGTACGGTTACATAAACGGTTTAGGATGATAGTAAACCATCAGTAATATGTGTGCTTACAGCTTAAAGAAGTGGGGAAACTGAAGAAGAGACGAGACAATAGTCTTGAAGGACTTGAGTTCATTTACTTAGCTTAGGATTTGATGACATAATATATCCTCTTGTGTTTTTGAGTTTTTTTTGTGTGGATTTCCCAGTAAATGTGAGAGGATAAGAGCAACTTCGATAGTAGGCTTTTACCATGAAATTCTAAAGTTATACATTGGTGTACATAATATTTACTGGAAGAAGCTGGTAATATTTAATTATACACCAATTTTAAAGTTATACATTGTGGAAACCCAACCAACAATATCTAATTTAACATATTATTGGTTGGGTTTTTAAGATTTTAGTATATTCTTATATATATATACACACCAATATATAATTTCGAAAATCTTTAGTAAGAAATTACCATTGGAGATGCTCTTATATAGATGATAACTGTGAGTTTTAGGGAAGAGAATCTCATATGAGGGATTGTGAAGGTATGTTAATTGTATTTGTCACAGAAAGTGAGGTTCCCAGTGAAAAAGAGTAGATAACAAGATCCAGAAACAGAATTCGGTACACCAAGCAATGGCGTGAGAAGGAGCTTAAAATGTTTTGTTTATCTTCTAACATAGCCAGAGATTTGCCTCAATGTTAAAAATGAAATATTGGTTTATGGCATCCACTTTTTTATAAACAATTAAGAGCATATATTTTTTGTATTAATCTCAGCTATTTATGCTTAGTTAAGAAATATCTTAAAAGATATGTATAAAGGAAAGCTTTGTAATAGCTAGATTAAAGAAAACAAGAAACTATATAACCAATTTTTCTAACTTAAATAACCAAAATAGCCCATTTTAAACTGATAAACATAATAAAAGAATTAAAATTAGTTATGGCATATATCAACTTTTGGCTATTTTATATTCAATTGAGTATATCATATAAAATATTAAATAATTTATTCATTTTATCACAATTAAAATAATTGGTTAAAAATTAATTTTAAGAATTTGTTGATGAATATTTTGAAAAAAAATAAACAGTTTGATGGTATTGTTTTTTTGTTTCTTTTAACTATATGAACATTCATCACTATTGTAAACATTTTTATAATCATAGGCATTTTAGTCTAGTTTGCTTATGGCAAATTTTAATTTTCGCATGGACTGATGAATGTAGCCATAGTCTCATGTCTCTGGCTCTAGATTTTTTTTTGGTTTGAAGTGAAGTATTTTATCACTTAGTATTTTATATACAAAACCTAATACACCTTTAGTTTTGAACTGATTTCTATTCAAGACCCATTGAAAGATAGAATTGAGCTTCATGAAAGAGATAGTATTATCACTTTATGTATTTATATACAAAACCTATTTTATTCATCTTATAAAATTTTCCCTTTTTCATTGCTAACCAAATGGAACAATAATTTCCTTTTTACATATGCTCATTTATTTTATTTAAATTATATTCATATATTTACTATGTGAGAAACTCAGAAAAATTATATCCTATCCTTTTATTTTTCATATATTTGCAAACAAGAACTTAATTAATTTATAAATTAAAGGTGTATCAACGCTATTTTTAAATTTAATCTTTAAAGAGTATATAATTGTTTATTTTATTTGTAGAAACAATAATGAGAAGCTGACTGGGAGAGAGGTCGACACCAATTATAAGGTATATTGCTTCTCGTTCCTAAAATTGTTTTAGGAAAAAAAAAAGAGTCTTCTAGAAATTATATTTTCTATTACTGAAAGCGAAAGGGTTTTAGAAATGTTTGATTATACAGTCTCGTTATTGGTACCTTTTTTGACAACATTGGTTCTTTTTTATTCAGTAAAATTTGTTAGTGCAAAGATGACACCACAACTGAGTAATGCAGGAGATAAATCAAGAGACAAAAGGATACAAGCAACCAATTATGCTTTATTAAAAATCTCCTTTAAACAATCTATTACAAGACTTGCTTATCAGCTTTTACACGTCAGTGTTAACATCCTAACACACGTTACTGACAGATTCCTAATCTACCCAAACATGTTTCTTTCCCGTCAGTACTTCAGCATCTGCTTCAGCACGACCCAAGAACACCCCTAAGGGATTTTCACCCTTCCTCTATAATAATAGCCAGTGTCTTATGGAATACAGACGACTCCATAGCTCTTTTATAGTGATCTCCACGTTCCTGAAATCCTAGTCTCCAAGGAACATGAATATGGATCAACTTCCATATCAATAAGTACACTTTCCTTTTCTTGAAATGTACTTATTCCTCAAGGCACAAACTTACTCCCCAAGTTTATCTCTTGCCTTTTTCTCCACGGTATAAACTTGCTCCTCAAGTTTATCCCACGCCAGCTCAGCATCTTGCGTCCACATGGTCTCTACCACTCCGCATGCCTCCTGGCTTACTCTCTGACACATACTGCCTCAGCAACTACTTCAACGACTACGTCAAGACATAAACCCTCAGTTTATCCTTCTCCATCTCAGCATATCTTGCATCCACATGGTAACCCACCACTCCGCATGCTTTTTGTAGTAACGACTAATGCATCCAGCATGAGTAACTTCATCGTCTAGTTAGTCACGGAAGACTATTGACATCTACAAGCTCCACTTGCATCTTCAGAATTTAATAATTATGCAAATACAAATATTGCCTTTTTAGAAATATTTTAATTCGAAGATCCCAACTTTGGCATAAAAGTGGGCCGCCGTATATACTGCATAAACATTCTTAAATCATGTACAGCATACAATTCTTAAAGCAACAATATATTATTCACTAGTGGGCCGTGGTGGCCCGTTTATTCTCGATCTCAGCTCAGAGTAGGACCCACCACTTTGTTGTCGGCCCACGCTGGGTACCCCTTTATTTTCTTTGGCGTCTTGGCGTGGCTTTTTATTTTATTGTTAATTTTCAGTATATAAATTTTATTTTTCTGAACCTTTAGTTTCACGGCTTCTACTTTTTAAATAAACTAGGTCCGTTTCCGCGCTACGCGCGGTGTATGTGATTATATGTAGTATAAAAATATGATATTGTTTGATAATTTTGTCCAATGGACCTATAAAATTTAAGCTTAGAAAGTAGCTAGAAATTTTGTTGTTCCTTTATTAATATTTTCTTGATGAGATTTTCTTTGAATGATGTATTTACATCACATCCTTCGGAAAGAAAAACAGCATCATTGTAAGTTCGATATTTACTAACTCTTTCAAAAGTGAATTAGAATTGAACATTTTGAAATAATAAGAGAGAGAGAGTGAGAAGTAAATCATACATACTGATCAAAGGAGGTTTGTGGTTTAAGTTGACATTCATACTACTATGTTAATTGTTTTGTTTGAGTTTGTGTATAGTTTCTTAAAATATTATGTAGTTATATTTTTGTCGGTTTTAACTGACTATTTTATTAAATATAGATTTCTAATTTTTCTCTTTAGCACTTATTTCGGGTAATTATAAAATATGTATACACTTTTTGAATCAAAATATAAGTAGCACAATCAAAATAAAAGATGAAAAATGTTATTTGGTGTTTTTTTTTAATGTTGAAATCAATTTTCCTATTATTAGGTGTGACGCAGAATTGTTTTTATATATTCTAATTTTCCTGCAATTTCTCTTTGGAGTTTCGCCTAATGTTTATGGATTCTTGTTTTATCTTATTGAGGGTGATTAATTTTCCTACAACGTTTGAATAGTTTTAAAGTATATTACACATGGTTAATTTAAGCTGGTTTATTTAATCTTTATATATTCTGAAATTGATCTTAGTGACCCAAGTTTTACAAACGTTACAAATGTTTTAGGTTTCAACTTTCAACCCTTAAAGTGTCGTATATAAACAATTCAAGTGTGCTGACAAAAAAAATACAATTCAAGCGCATGGTTTTGTTATATAGCGCAATCGTTAGGGTTATCACCGGTGATTATTCTAAAAATGTTCATGTCTGATGAGAGTACAACACGAATTTTCACTCAAGTAATTGTATCCTAACCCTGGATAATAGCTTTGACTACTTATTTGATAAGTTTGACCTTTAATCCAATAACTCTAAGCGTACATTTGAGTCGTTTGATATGTATACACATATTGCATCTTATTCACCATCGGCACAAGGGCACCCCCTCCTAGGCCACCACCTTACTTCTCCTCACTGCGTCTGGCTTCTTCCTTCTTCTCTCTGCCAGCTCCAACATTTTTCGTTTTCTCTCTTCTCTGTCGTCAACAACTTATTTCTTCATCTAGCCACCCTCTGTTTTCTTCTCTCCAACTTCCCTTCCTTCTTAGCCTCTTTCTCCTTCAGCCGGGACTTCTTTCTTTACGGCGGGAGGAGTGGCACAGTCTTTGACCGGAAGAAGAGGTTGGGTTTGTTTGAGTTTTTGGCGAGTAAAGTCACAAGTTCTTTAACATCCATCGTTCCTTTGGCACAATACCATGTCTTTGGCTGCATCAATAGCCACCGTTTCAACCCCTAGCTCAAATATGTAATAAATGTTTATTGGCATTAAAAGTTAATTTTAGCTTTAACTTTTTTTTGGGTCAACTCTCATTTGTTTACACAGCATATACAATGCATACACATATTCTCACATAGCATATAAGTCAATATGTTTTGAAGGCACGTTCAAAAAAGAAAACTATGAAACAAAATAACATCGTATAAAAAGTAAAATAGGTCGATCAGCTTAAGCTTTTGTTGTAGCTAAGAAAACTAAATAGTTAAGTGTAAGCTTAGATATAGATAGGTGGATGATAAACGACCATTCAGACTTTGCTAGACGAAACAGTTTGAAAATGATACTCACCATGGACTTTTGTCGATCAGGAGGCATTCCCATTTTAATCTGTCCAGTTTTGATGCATCAGCATCCTCCTTCGGCCAATCTTTTGAATCCGTATTGCTGTGACAGTAAATTTTGTCAAGAATTTGTGCAGACTTCATGATTAGAACCAACGCTTTCTTATCTGCCTCATAAAGTTCTGTCAACTGCATAGTCAAGTATCTTAAAATGCAAATATGGAATGTAATACTTGAGTTTTTGGTACATTTTAAAACAAAAAGTCAAAGTAATGTGACAAATTATAATCTTTGCTTCGAGGGTGAGTGGAGAGTATATTTGGAGTGGCTCCTGTATACATTAACTACGGTGTTCACTTTACATCTTCAACAAAAAAGACACTCTTTTGTAAGATAGGCAGTTTATATATAAAACCTTAGCTTAGCAATGGATATGTCACAAATTCTCATTTTCGTTGTTAATTTATATACAGTATCATGGAATATATAAGAGATGACCCGAAACTAAAAAGAAATAATTGACAAAATACCAATAAAATATATTGTACCTCTGCCTCTTTATGTCAAATGAGTAGTGTGGTTTTCTAGATTAGAGAAACCAAGTTAGCTTCAAGATGCAACGACCATAAAAATTTTAATGCTAGCTCTATCTCCAGCTCTCGCCTACATTAAAAGTGGATAGTAGCTTCCGTAAAAGGATATACAAATTAAAGGGAACACAACACCAGAATTACTAATTGGGTCGATATAAGCGATGGATCATCAACTAATATATGAGCAGCACTTTAGATGTCTTTCCAGGCCAAGAATCTTTATCATCAGTCCAGAGTTAAAGAAGTATTGTAAAAACAAAAACAAAAATAAAATGCCTTTTATCAACCAAAGACGCTTAATTTTAATTTATGATTTGGACCCAAAAGAGATCTTTCACTGAAAAATTATTTACCCGTAAACATACTAATTCCAGCACTTCCAAAGAGATGATCACCTTTTCAAATATGATGACTTGACATACTTCCCGTATCTAGCTTGAACCTGAGAATCTAAGAAGATCAAAGACAGAACAACTTTTATTGAACTAAATGAATAGAGAGCCTAGACTTGTAAAAGAAGCTAGAGAAGGATCCAAAGGGGAAAATGATAAGTTACCTAGAAAAGTAGTCATGTACCAAACGTCAAAACCATTGGAAATGAAATATGCCAGTGACTCCTCTACTGAGGTGGACGGTGACGGTAGAACCATATCGTCTGCACTAAACGCCCACCGTCCCTACTTCCTGTAAGAACATGATAAGAAGGTCTCATGCCTATTCATTGGTTCATCCAATTCATCAAAAGAACACCAACCAGTAAAAATCATTACAAATCCACAATAATCGAACAAAACTTCTACTTAAATAAGAAACAACTTTATGCAACACCTCCTGCTTAAATACCGTTATGCAACATTGTATTAGAACACATCAAAGAGACACTTTTTACCATAAAGGACTAAACAAATTGCAAAACACTAAGGATTATCTACAGAACATTAAGAAATTATAACAGCGTATCTTAGAGCCTCAATCTGCACTTGGAACCATTGACCCGGATGTCTTACACTAAATCCCAGCTCAACATTCATAACTAAACAGTGGCTTAAAAGTGCAGAGGAGGAAGAAACGTAATGAAACCATAAAAATAGCAGAGTTGGATTTCACATTTACTATATCGACATATGATTACCAAGACCCATAACCATGTAATATTCCTCCATCTTAGAGAAAGACAACAAATTAGTTGATCCTAATTGGGTCACATTTATGTATTATGATATTATCTATTCATATTCCAAAAAGAGACAACTATAAGTATGGAAAAAGCATTGAATTATAAAACGTACCGAAGCAAGAAGCAGAGTTGTAAAGAAATTGAGGTACTGTGAGTGAATAGGTGTGATAATAAACAGCCTTTGATCTGATTTTCATGTTTAGCAATGAATCTATTATCGTCACCAAAACATGTCTCCAGTTCTTCCATTCGGGCCGGCTGCATAGAGGCAGCAATTAGCAATCTCTTGCTGCTAAACTGTTTTTATTTGTTCATGTGTCAGAGTTATTCCCAAATCTACACTCCGCTAATTAACTCCCACCTAAATAAATCATAAACAGGAAGAAGCTTTGTTAACAAACATCAAATAAGTTTGAATTATCAGTAAAAAGTTGGGCAAATGGAATTTTCACCTGCCCTTGAGATACAGCAAAGATGGAGTTTTCCTTGCACTGTTTCTAAACCCCAAAGGATGGTTTCTATCTGAACCTGTGGCAATATGCTAGGTTTATTAAGCCACGAAGGAATTCTCTGCAAATGAATTTTGTCATATATAAAACTTTTTAAATCAACCTGCATTCAAGCCATTTGGTTTTATGGTAAATAAAGCAACATCAAGACCCAAATAAAGAACAAACGTATGTAAACCAGATCCTAGAGTAATCAGTAAAAGAGAAAAGAAAAAATATGTTAGGATTCATCCAAATGTTTCGAGATGTGATAAAAAGCATTCCGTCAGTGTTTTTCTGTAGACAGAAGATCAACACAGACTATGGAAAAATATACATGATACAAAATGTCTTCGAGAATTAAACATATTCTTACCAAGACCAATTGGCGATGCTGTGAAAGCTTAAATCTGTGTTATTGTGAAACATATGTGACTGATAAGCCAGAGCTTCTGAAAAACCTAGTTTGTGTCCCCTGAAAACAAAATCACCTTCAGGTAAATTAAGGACGTCAGATTGTACAATACGTGGAAGTAAATGGTAAACTCAAACTCATGACTTACCGCAATAGTAAATCCGCGATGGAGCATGCATGAACAGATGTCATCATGTTTAAAAGGATATGGATGCAAGGCTTTGTAGCAATGGACTTCCATGATCGACGCTTCTAGTTTTTTGGAGTTTGGGCTTACGATCTTCAAAAAAAAAACAGTGTTTTTGAAACGGAAATATCCAATCAGCAGTTAGGGACATTGGTATAGACTATGATGTAAGAAAATTTGGGGATTATCACTCATACCTGTTTTCTGACCGGTCCAACCTTTTGCAATCGGCTGGTCCGGGTGAGACATCGTTGATATACACAGCCATAGGAGACTTGTTGGTGGAGACGGGAGACTTTCCGGTGGATTTCATGGCTGTAGCTGTAGCTTTCTTCAGTGGAGGTTTTCGATTAGATTTAAGATCAGATGAAGCGATAGAAGGAGAAGAGGAGGAGGTGGAACGAACCCATTAAAAAAGAAATTAAGATCATAACAAATTGGTGTGGAACGAAATCATTAAAAAGGGATTTAAGATTATAAAGAGTGGGTTACGACAAAGTGCAAGAGTCGGAGAAGATGAATCAGCCCAAATGAAGGACCAAAGGAGAAAGGTCTTGTGACGTGGCAAATTGAATTTTTCTGATTGGTAGATTTTTTAATCTGACGTGGACACCCTCTCTACTCCTCATATAACCCTTTTAGTATTAGATAGATTTTATTTTTCTGTTTGTGTCCGTCTGGACTGTGGATAATTCAGTACTTTAAAGGTGTTTATAACGTATTGAACTAACTTTATAATAACCCTATTTTTTATCCAAACTGATGGTAGAATATTAAAGGTCTGAAGAAAGGTGATGACAGGATGACAGTCCGAAACAAAAACATCAAGCAAGTAAAATTACTATAATTAGTATAGAACAAGTAGAACAAACAAGGTCCATCTTATCTCTCCGGCAAACTTGTTTTTATCAAGGAGTTAGATGGATGAAAAAACTTTCAAAACTTTTGCAAAACGTATCGGTAATCTTGTAGTTAATAAGCACATCCTCGACAATCATCTAGGAATAGTTATGAGAATTTAGGGATTATAACATTTATTAAGCATTTTGTATATATTTTTCGGAAACATGGTTATATATATATATTACATTTTAAATTTTGCAAGCCAAAATCAATGTTTGACTAGGTTGTGACCTGACCATAACCGACCATGCATCTTGTGGTAACGACTCTAATAACCCACTCTCTAGTGTTGGTTCTAGCGGCATCACTAGTTTGTAATAGATTTGGTATATGATGTATGGTGTGTTTACCAATACAAGTAACTTGTTTAATCCAGTCTTTTTTTAAACATATTTTTCAATTAAACTGTAATCCAGTCTTTGAGAAAAGTTATGAATACAATTAGTGTTTTAAATAAAAAAAGTAAACAAATGAGGAAATGGCTGAACGAGTAATTGACGAATTTTAGGTTAGAGGAATATACGGTAGGAAACAAGATACAAACATTAAAAATTAAAGTAATGAACGCGATCCAACGACTTGAAAATACGGTGACAATTTGTATTCAACTTACCTCATATGGAAACAAAGGTCACCCGTTTACGGTGCCGGAGCAATCGGACGGCACGATTTTCGAAAGGTTATGTCTGAAACCACTTCTTTAGCAGCTTCGTCACGCCGAAAAAATGAGACACGTATACTGTTCTCACGCGCTCATGTTCTTCCTGAGGATAACATACATTCCTCGTTTCTCATTTTGATTTGGTAAAAGCTTTTTCTTTTTAAAGTTTTCTCTGATGAATTTATATTTCTAGGTATCTGTATGTGTTCCAAAAAAAAATATATCTGAGTATTAATAAGAGATTTTGAGTTTTCTCTTATAAATTTCTATTTCAAGGCATCTGAGAGCATTTGCAGCGTTAAGTTTCTTTAACTAATTACTTTAACATAAGAATATTAATATGTTCATAAAATTAAAGCATATTCAATAAATCTCTAGATTTTCTGAAAATAAATAGATTTATTATAAAAGTGCTTTTTACTCTACCGTATGTTTTTATCGTGAAAACACTATTTAAAAATATAAAATAATAATATTTTTACATATTTAAATTAAAAAATATATATACTATTATTTGCGAAATGATTTTTCGTAATGGAGCTCTCACGTTAAAAGTTAGACTGATATGACATTATTACCTTTAATGAATTTTTATATATTTTATGATACAACTAAAAAAAATTTATATTAATAATATCATATTTTGTAAAAAGGAATTATTTTTATATATTGTGTTGATATCTTAATGAATTTATATATATTATTATATAATTAAAAACGAATTTTAGATTAATAATAACACATTTAAAAAAAAAAGAAGAAGATAATTCTATATATTGTGTTGTTATCTTGAAATAATATTTTCTATTATAAGTTTTTTTAAATTAAGATACACAATAATTTATAATCAAATATCAATCAATTTCTAAAATATTTTAAATGTTTGAGTATTTTAGTGAAAAACTTTATCAAACATATATAAACAATTTGATGTTTGATTTAGTTTTTTTGAATACATAAATAATAATTTATCGTATTGGTTTGATTTAAAAATTTTGATTAATAAATATTCGCAAGAAGATTATGTCAGCATATGCGGGTAAAACACATAAATATAAAGATATACGTCGATGAAAAAGCCACATTTGTAATAGAATTTTTGTACTTTGCATATGATTTATTTTGTTTTTTTTATTCAAGGGGTTTAAGTTTTTTTTATCAAAGGTTTTCTTATTTCTTTGGTTAAAGTTAAATAAAAAGAAACATTATAAAAATTTCGAAGTGATATTTATATGTTACTAGTTGTATACTATTACGATATATACAGATATGTGCTATTTATTTCGCAATTCGCAATAGTTATACCATTTTGCTATTTTGATAGATTTATAAGGGTCTGAATCGACCAACCAACTTTGAATATACTTATTACCTTTGTATCAACTAGTCAAAACTATATTCTTTAAACGTATAATTAGACGTATGCTTAGATGACTGGTTAAACTGTCCTTTTTAACTAAATTATTTAATGTTTAGGAAATTAAGTAGTGATTTACATAAAACTTTCCACATTCCACATTCCACGGTATTGGTTTTAGTTAACACAACTCTTTCGGGTTTCGATTTTACCTGTGAATGTTCCATCATCTAACAACCCTTTGCCACAAATATTGAATTCCTTAATTACAGCTCATGTTGTCAACTTCATCCTCTAATCTTTTTTAGAAAGTAATACTATTTTTTCAAGAAAAAGTTATTCATTTTCTTAATATTATTAGATTTGGGTCGTTTAAAACTTTCAGAGTTAATAACTAGTATCTAGGGTAAATGAATGACACCTTAAAGACTATCAAGTGACCAAAATCAAGCGAATTATGAAGGCAAATCTCCTAGTTGCAATGAAACTTTTGTTTAAGCACTCTCAAGTGATCAATCCTTTCTATCTCTTTAGTTTACTCACTATGACTATCTGCCGTCTCAGTAACCTCACGTGCAGAATTCTTGAATGTAACTTCATCAATGCTTACTCTATTTTTTTTTTTTGTAAGCCGAAAGCTCCATACTATCAACAATTCAACATATATCAACCAAAAATAACATGTTATTTATTGCTAAAAAGCTTTTTAGGAGACAAATTGCTTGATCAAATATTTAATAAAATATTCTTTGGGGTTATCATTAAAAATCTTTTCTCCATTTCAGAATATATCAAATTGGTTCAATTCTAACATTTTCATTTTATTTGGAGTATTCAGTTTTAAGTATAATTGTAATTTTATGTTTCAAGTCCATAACCATAACCTATGTGAAAATATTTATTTTTTGTGCGTGCAAACGCTAATATATAACACGTAAAAATATATAGTAAATATTTTTTTCTGACTGATAAAAATAGTGCAAATGAGAACTTTGCGATTAACTAATCTTGATATTAGGTAATAAATTCACTTTTATCTAACCATGGATTCGTTAAAGAAACAAACTCTCCAAACTGGTCTGCCATTATTACCGTTTTTATCAATTTTATTTTCTTTCTTATCAGCAAGAACATCTCATCTCTTCCGACCTTTGTGTACACGCTGCCTCGACTGCTAATTACATCGCCAAAGGTCCATGCCACACGCTTATTTCTGCTTGTCATTGTTTGTTTGGGGAAGCCGATGCTCGTCATCACTTTCAACGAGCCAATAACTGTCACGATGAGTCTCGTCTTTTCAGTACATGCATCCTTTGCTCTTCCGGACGAGTTTTCTAGAACAGGAGTTTACGGCTCAACTTTCTTTGACCTAGCTACCTTATTGAAGTCTCCGAACCAGGCTGCTCAAGCTCCGGCAATGTCAACCATTATGTTCATTTCAGTTTCAAATTCACCAATGGTCTTAGAAAAGAAAATAGTTTCAACTGCCTCATTATCTTGCTTACCGATTATCTTGCTCTCCGGATCACTTGAGATTCACTTAGTCTCCCGGGTCAGCATAGTTGGTTCTAGAGCTGATTTTATTCGTTTGATGGGTTCCTTAGCCTCAGTCGGCTTCTTACCCCTCTTCCAAACTCTTTCACTAGGGTACTTCAGTGTCGTTTCAGACTATTTGAAGTTCTCTGCGGTTTCAAGGATTCAAGTGAAGATTATCTACAGATCTCTCTACTACGAGCAAGTCTCTCCTTGTAACACTTCTATCCAATGTTTTATTGTTCTACTGTTATTGTTGTTCATCTTACCGTCGAGCTTACCTCTGTTTGTAATTGTTGTAGCATTTTAGACATTAATTAATGAAATTTGTGACAAAAAAAATTCTTTCTTATTTTCGTCAACCATCAAAAATAACATGGTTTTATATATTTGTTAGTTTTCTTCAAATATTTCTTACGTAAAATAAAATTAAGAAATCAATATGAAAGTGAAAGAATTATGATAGTTGAGGTGACTTAGCATTGACCATTGAAAAACAAATAAGGTGGTAGGCATTGACCCTTTGCCTTAGTTTTGAAAACAAAATGATACCATAAAACAAAAGTTGTTTTCCTTTATTTTCTGTGTGGGGGGTAAGCCTTTCAATTTACTCATCCTTCCCATAAATTTTGTTTTAATCTTCCCCCACCCAAAAAGTTACATTCTGTATAATTATTATTCTCATGTTTACCTTTTAAATTTTACTCCTCCTTTTGATATTTTATTAGATTTTCTCTTTCAAAATCAAGATAATTTGATGTTGTTTTACACAGGAAAGACTCCAACTATATATCATGTTATATATAAATAAATCTACATTAGACAGCTTTTCACGTTATGATTTATATATTGGATTGGCTACCATAAGGTAGATCTCTGATGTAAACTGATTACATTTGGTTATTATCTATAAAAAATTCAGCCTGAATTTATTTATTGTAAAGTCGTTATAATTTATAATTACCAAGTCCTAAATTTGGTAAAACTAAACCAGGTCGATATATCAGAGAGTAATTTTACAATTCGAGCCAATGGTACCACAGGAAAAGAGTAATTCAACTGAACACTGGGTTTTCGTAATTCAACTATTTAACATGATATTTTTTGTCAAACATATATTTTATTGATTAGTTAATATAGATAATTTTCTTACGTGGATTTTGAAAATAAGATTATATATAAGCTATAGACGACAAAATATTATGCAATGTAGTAATGTACGATACGACGGAAATTTGCTTTTTCGATCGAACTTATTATAATGAAATAAGAGCAGGGTTTAGATAATTCATATTGTGCGATGTTGACGTAGATCTTAGGTTGGCAAATGAAGCTTGTACGCCCGTGCCAATCTATAGTAATTTTCTTATGTAGTTCGTGTTTCCATGTAGAGTCGATTGATCATTGATGTAGTTTAGAAACGAATGTATAGTACATACACTTAATAAAATTTGCGGAGGTTCGACGATATCATATCATTCTCTCATAGATAGATGTCCTCGGTATTAAATTGGCAATAGCCAATAAAAACAAAGAAATAAAGATTAAAGTAATATTTGAAAAAACAATACGTCCACTAAATTAGTGGAAACTTTGGACTTTGCTTGCTTTATACTCTTATGCATACACTTCATTATTAGATGGTCCACCTTTATGTTTTCTATAAGCTTTAAGAAAGGTGTTTTTAGATAATATATTAATGTCAAAAAAGAAGAAGATAATATATTAATTTTTGATAAATGTATATTGTTTATCATAAAAGTTTAGAAATAATAGATGTACACAAGTTTACATATGCCCGTTGTTTTCTTTATTGAAAGCTAACAGTCCTTTAACACCGTTGACATATAATCACATGTTAATCGACGAAAGAAAAAGTTCCCATTAGAGAACTGATGATGAATGACAACTAACTTGGTGCTTTATTCCAATATTTGATACATAATAACATCTTAGCTGGTCTCTTAAAAGTAACATTTTATTTAAACTAATCATTAAATAAAATATGTCCTTAAACGAGCATAATTTTTTTAAAATATAGTATATTATTTACGAAGGGTGATTAAATTATGGAATATAGGTAATTTTTTGGGAATTCCCTAAGAGGTTGCATGAAGAGATTAGATAGTTTTTGAAGCGAACCACAAGGATAGCACATCATTGTGTTATATATCGTCGACCTGGTATGGGTATGAAGTTTAATTGGCCTACTAAAACGATATAAGATTATATTCACAGAGATTAATTAATACCGTTCATCATAACATATGTCCACTATATTTCCTTCAATATTCTTTTACATTGCGAGAAGTTATGCACCGAATTTTCCTTTGATCTAATACATTGGTTTCTTTCCTTCTTAGATTGTAACCTTCCAAATATGTTGAAAGCTACGTGTTATTTGTGTGTGTGTGTGTGTGTGTATATATATATATATATGTGTGTGTTAGTCGATTCTCCTAAAGAAAATAACAAACCTTTCTATATTTACCATGTACTTTGAGTTTCTAGCTAATGTTTTGAATTAACAGTTTGTATCATTATGCAGGCTATATTCTTAAAATTTGGAATCGCAGATGTGAAACAATGAGTGATGTGAGAAAATCGTGCATGGGCTTGAAATATAGCGTGCCTTATTGCAGGGGACAATGTAGATCAATTTTGCATGCATGTGTCATCTGGCTCTCAAAAATTTCAATATAAATATGGCATTTGCAACAATAATCATATATATTATATATGAAAATTTCTAAGCGTATACTAGGAGTGATGATTGAGGATAATGATGATGACTATATGGGATTTTATCTGCGTTACAAGAAATCAAGGACGCATGCAACTTTTTCATCATTTTGCCCTTTCTTCAACTACCATCTGAATTTTTAACTTATTATAAGGTATATTGCTTCTCGTTCCTAAAATTGTTTTAAAGTGGAAGTGTGTTTTATTTCTGATTTTTTTTTACTTTACACCAATTTGTTGTATATCATCGGATATAAAACAAGTGCCATTGGTATTTGCGACATACATAAATCTCAAACCGAAAACTATAGATCTAAAAAATCTCAAAACCGACCAGCTGTTGTTCTACAGAATCCATGAGTTTTATAGAAGTTCAGGTCGAATTTAGAACCTATTTTCAAATTTATAAAACAAATATGAAATAACTTCAAGTATCAGTTTTTTCAAATAAAAAAAAAACTTCAAGTATCAGTTCAGGTTTGAATCTTATAAGACCAACTAATGATGATAAAACTAATTTCTAATTATTTCAAATTAATTTGAATTGAAAAAGTATCCAGTTTTATTTCAAACTGTTTAGTACCACCACTAAGTATTTACTATTTAGTGTTTCCATCAGAGAAAACTATCTGTTTGGTAAATATTTAAGCATATGGTTATACAAGTCAAAATATCTACCATGGAGTCCTAGACCGCCCACATCCATCTAAGCCTTTTAGAATGTTAACTTTTTGTCAACCTATTTGTTGAACCAAACGCACAACGTTAAGATGCTCATGTACATGCCTAATAAGAGAAGTTCTAATAGGGGTTCTCAAATAAAGTATTTTAGGTATATGCATCTTTTTTTTTTTATTAAGAGGTTCTCTTGATTTTGAAAACCCCAAATAATATTTGATTAAAATGTTTTTTTAATGTTTTGAGAACTCCTATTGGAATGGTGTTTTTTTTTTGAAAACACCAGCGACCTGCCGGAATCGAACCAGCGACCTAAAGATTATCTGCAACGACTACAATCTTCCGCTCTACCAACTGAGCTAAGGTCGGATACATTAGTGGTGTTTTTTACATAGTCTCTTACCAAAATATTAATAAAGTATAAGTGAGATTAAGAGAAAATAAGAAACCGATGTGGGGAAAAAATGTTGCATACATGGAAAGAGATCAGTTATGCAGGTGTCCTTTTCCTATTAGTATAACTATGTTTTAGTTAAAAATATTTAAGCATATAAATATATTGTTTAAAAATATTAATATATAAAAAGATATTAATATAAATGTATAAAGAATTGTGATAGAGAAACTTCACCCATGCTGATGTTCTAAAACCATGAGATTGGGGTTCTTAGCTTTTTTTTTTTAGATTTTAACTAAATAAAAGATATAAAAGTTGTTTCTTAACCGAAAAGTGTAAAAAAATGTCAAATCATGAGTTAAGAACACCGGTTAAACTAGCTAAAAAACCAGGATTAATCATGTCCTATTCTGGAAAATTTAGAAAATTTTGTCAAATGTGCGATTAATAGTTTTCTAGAAAGTAAAAAAGTAAACTCTAGTAATTGTGGACTGTAGATGTATGTATGTACATAACCTAGAAATTTGTCCAAATCTGTAAAATAAAGCTGGGCGGCGCCTCCTGCCACATATACATTCCATCAGAATAGAAGAGCAGGAGTCACAGGGAGTAACTAAATTCATTATTGCCATGACCATACTGAAAACAATGAAATTAAGGTTTTGAATTTAATACTTGTCTTGTGTATATGATTACGACGTGACGTATTTCAAACGATACTGAGGAAATATTCTTGCGTGTCTATCTTTTTGATAGTGTATTGGAAGTTTGGAACGCAAGACCAAACGAAATGGCAGTAAAAAGAACAGTAACACTTCAAAATAGAAATTGAAAAATGAAAAAGTAAAAGTGAGAAGTGGTGGTTGTCTGGTATTAAGGGTACTCACTTCTCTCTTTTTCAACACAACCCGACACACATGTCTTCTCTTATTTTTCACACACACATTTCTATTCTATTAATTCCCTAAATTAAAATTAAATAAAAAAGCACACCCACCCATAAACTAAAGCTTTTTCTCTTTCTTTCTCTTCCCACTACAAATTGTTATATAGAAGTTTCACAAATCTTTGACTCTTCACGTTGTCGATCTATATATCTAGAGAGAGAGAGAGAGAGAAAGAGTGAGGAAGAAAGTGGTTGAACGGTAGCAGAGTCTAAAGTTTGAATTGTCTAGTTCGCATTGTGAAGCATGCTTCATCAGTTTTTCCGAAGGAAGTTACTCATCCATTGTCTATAGAGAGAAAGAGAATAAGATCGAGAAAGAAAAAGAAAAAGAAAAACAGGAATTCAGAACTTTTAGAGAGAGAAAAATTTGTAGGGTTTTTAAGAATTCACGGCAAGGACAAGAAACTGCAATATCCTTCTTTTCTTCCAGAATCGGCTTGATCAGAAACAATCTACGGTATATCTTCCTCTCTCTCTTTTTTTTTCTTTAACCATAGAAAAAGTTGAATATTTGTTAGGTTCCAGTGGAATATGCAGAAGAAAGTTACAAGTTGTGTGCTGTCGTTGGACTTATTTAGGATCTATTATTGCTCGAGTCTTGAGGCCATGCTTATAATAAGAGACATGATCATAACAAAAAAAAAAAAAGAGAGCTAGCCATGATCATAAGAAGCACCTAATATCCACCATTTTTAGTTTTGGTAGGATAAACAAAAGCTTTCTTTGATCTTTAATGGTTTTCAAAGAATCATTTAAGCGTCTAGTTATTTATTAATCACATCTTTAATATACTTCATCTGTTTCATAAAAATCATGTTTTAGAAAGAAAAATGTTTTAAAGACACTGGCTGCGGACTAATGCAACACTGGCTTTCTAGGGAGTGAAATTCTTGCTCTTCCTCTCATATGCTTTACCTTGTTTTTATTATTTTTGCCAAGGTAAACCACAGTATGAAACAACCGATTGTAATAATTTACAAACTCTACCCATTTTAATGGAATTCACATTTTGGCAAAAAAAAATGTTTTAAAGATTTTTTTTTTTACATTTTCAATGTATTTTTATTACGTAATAATTGTAATTGTAAAAAATTGAAAAATTAGTTGTTATTATTGAATTTCTATTGATTAAAAAAATGTGAGAACTAGCTAATCACAAAAAGTATATTTATAATCAAAATTTAATATGTTTTCGTAAATATGTGAAAATTCTAAACATCGATCATTTTAAAACAAAGAAATATTAGGGATATCATATCAGTACGAAAGGATCGTTTTGAGAATATCAAAAAAAATCTTCTAGATACCAAAAAAAACTCCATACGTTGAAGAGTACATATTCTTTTTTTTGGGTAGAAATATGAGAGAATGACTCCCAATTTATTTTAAAAAGAAACTCAAACTTCAGTTTATAAGACGAGTTTGTCATGGCCGCAACGGTCCAGCAACATCCTCATGAACATATTCTTTTGGAATGTGCTAATTTTTTTTTAGTTCTCGATTCTGCTACTTAATTTTGTTATATTATTTTATTGTGCTAATTTGTTTTGTTTTCCTTTATAGTAAAGTAATAAAAAGAAAAATCCAAAGAGGATCAAAGATGGGAGGAGGGAGCAATAATAGTCACAATATTGACAACGGGAAGTACGTGAGGTACACTCCTGAACAAGTAGAAGCTCTGGAGAGACTCTACAATGACTGTCCTAAACCGAGCTCTATGCGTCGCCAACAGCTAATACGTGAATGTCCTATCCTCTCCAACATTGAACCTAAACAGATCAAAGTCTGGTTTCAGAACCGCAGGTACATTCTTCTTAATTATCATCATCATTTCTTGACACCCAAGAAACTCTCAAATTTGTAAGATTTATTGACTCTTGTTATTACTATGAGCTTGCAGGTGTAGAGAGAAGCAGCGGAAAGAAGCGTCGCGGCTTCAAGCTGTGAATAGGAAGCTAACGGCGATGAACAAGCTTTTGATGGAAGAGAATGATAGGTTGCAAAAGCAAGTGTCTCACTTGGTTTATGAGAACAGCTATTTTCGCCAACATCCTCAAAACGTATACATATTAACTCATCTTTTGATTCTTTCACCTAAAACTTGACGAGTAAGTTATGTAATTAATAGTCTTAATCTGGTTTCTTGTGATTGTGATTGGGGAACAACAGGGAAACTTGGCAACCACGGATACTAGCTGTGAGTCAGTGGTGACAAGTGGTCAGCACCACTTGACCCCTCAACATCAGCCTCGCGATGCTAGTCCCGCTGGGTAAGCTAAAGTCAATAATCCTTTTTCATACTTATTGGCAGCGCAGTCTCAGATTTTCTTTGCACCATGTTCAAATATTTGTTTATCAACGGTATATTTAAAGAAATAATGATATTTTTTAAAAAAGTTAATAGCTTAACGTATAGATGGTTAACTTTGTTTTGAAATTATAGGCTGTAAATTTAGAAATATAATTAAAATTTTATTCTAATTATATATTTATTTGGAAAAAGATTAAAATATATATAATGCTAAAAGATGGACCTGATTCTTGGGTTTTTTGAAAGAAATGAT
The DNA here is from genome assembly GCF_000309985.2 of Brassica rapa. Classification (NCBI taxonomy): domain Eukaryota; kingdom Viridiplantae; phylum Streptophyta; class Magnoliopsida; order Brassicales; family Brassicaceae; genus Brassica; species Brassica rapa. The sequence continues at coordinate 13,620,807 of NC_024802.2, forward strand.
ATATAATTTCTCAATGAACCTTTTGTGTTTTTCTTCAGACTATTGTCCATTGCGGATGAAACTTTAACGGAGTTCATTTCAAAGGCCACTGGAACCGCTGTCGAGTGGGTCCAAATGCCTGGGATGAAGGTACTTTACATAAGTCTCTAGCTTGTCTTTTAGTCTATGATTCAACCATCCTTCATTGCTTTACTGACAAATGAATCTGCAGCCTGGTCCGGATTCCATTGGAATCGTTGCTATTTCTCATGGATGCACGGGAATAGCTGCTCGTGCTTGTGGCCTCGTGGGTCTTGATCCCACAAGAGTAAGTATTCTCACTTCTTTCTAACTGTTTCTTCCTCATCAATCAACCAAGAACGTTTATAACACTTCTGTTTTTTATCCCTCAGGTCGCAGAGATCCTGAAAGATCGGCCTTGTTGGTTGCGTGATTGCAGATCTCTTGACATCGTTAACGTCCTCTCCACTGCAAATGGTGGAACCCTAGAACTAATCTACATGCAGGTATTTTATGAGTGATGATCAAGAAACCTAAGAAATTGAATCAGAACGAAACTAAAACTTCCTCTTTTTTTATTTTCGTTCTTTCTTGCGAAAGATGTATGCACCCACAACATTGGCACCAGCTCGTGATTTCTGGATGCTACGTTACACGTCTGTAATGGAAGATGGGAGTCTTGTGGTATATACTTATGAAACCATATTCCTCAGTCATTCTCTTTTGTTTCTATGTTTGGATCATTTGATCACATTGAATTAATCGATGCAGATATGTGAACGGTCGTTGAACAATACACAAAACGGGCCGAGTATGCCTCCATCTCCTCATTTCGTTAGAGCAGAGATATTACCAAGTGGCTACCTCATTAGACCCTGTGAAGGAGGTGGATCTATTCTCCACATTGTTGATCATTTTGATCTTGAGGTACAAAGCCTTCACTTGATTATACATTCTTGTAATTTTATTTTATTTTATTTGTTTCTTCTTACACAAGAAACCCAACTCATGAATCTGAAACTGAAATGTTTCCTCTGTTTCTCCACTTCAGTTTTTGTTCTTTCCACATTTCAATCTTCATTTCTTCTTATGTAAGTTTTTTTTTAAAATAATGTTAAATAAGCTTAGTTTAAATTTTCTGTAGCCATGGAGTGTACCAGAAGTTCTTCGCTCTCTTTATGAGTCTTCAACGTTACTAGCCCAAAGAACAACCATGGCGGTAAGATTCCTAAACCACTTTGTCTTTGAAATTATCGCAACCTTCTTGAGAAAACAATATGTAAGTAAGAACTTTATGATATTTACAGGCCCTACGCTACTTGAGACAAATATCTCAAGAGATTTCGCAGCCTAACGTATCCGGTTGGGGACGAAGACCAGCGGCTCTTAGAGCACTTAGCCAAAGACTCAGCAAGTAATTTAAAAGCTTCTCACACTTCTCTTTACCTTCAAAATCACTTTAAAACATGTCTTCTAAAATTTAAATTGTTTCTTATACTCTCAGAGGATTCAATGAAGCAGTCAATGGCTTTAGTGATGAAGGCTGGTCGATGCTAGAGAGCGATGGTATCGATGATGTTACTCTTCTTGTGAACTCCTCTCCTACTAAGATGATGATGACTTCAAGTCTCCCATTTTCAAATGGCTTCACTTCTATGCCTAGTGCGGTTTTATGTGCTAAAGCTTCCATGTTATTACAAGTAATAAGCTCATTGAATCTCAGAAAAAAAAAAGAGATTCTCAATTTCCTCCTTTTTTATCCATCCTTAAGGGTATTTTTTTTGTTGTGTAGAATGTTCCACCCTCGATTCTTCTGCGATTCTTGAGGGAACATAGGCAAGAATGGGCAGATAATAGCATCGATGCGTATTCGGCTGCAGCCATCAAAGCAGGGCCTTGTAGCTTACCAATCCATCGCCCAGGGAGCTTTGGTGGTCAAGTCATTCTTCCTCTAGCTCACACTATAGAGAATGAAGAGGTAACTGGACCAAGGGTTCCTCAAAATCAAATCAACATAACTATTTTTTTTTCGTTCAACTCAATATAACTATATGTTTTAATTTTTGAAAATTATAATAACCTAAACTTTTGCTTTTTCCGCCTTTTGTTTATGGCAGTTCATGGAAGTGATTAAGCTTGAGAGCTTGGGGCATTACCAAGAAGATATGATGATGCCTGCGGATGTCTTCCTTCTACAAGTAAGACCTAATTGTTTCAAACGTTAATATTTGTGTCTATGTTTGTTTGTATTTACATGCAAAATATTCTCAAAAAACTTCACATCTTTAAAAAAATACGAATTCAACATAATAATTGAAACCTAAATCTCTTCTTCATTTTCTTGGGATTAGTTTTGAGTTTCCTCTGCTTCTCAGTGATTCATCTTCTTGCAACTAACTATTCTTATGATTCTAACATAAAATTTATGGTTTAATGATATAGATGTGCAGTGGGGTGGATGAGAACGCAGTTGAATCTTGCGCAGAGCTCATCTTTGCACCAATTGATGCCTCATTCTCTGATGATGCCCCAATCATCCCTTCAGGATTCCGCATCATTCCACTAGATACCAAATCAGTACGTGTAGTCCATATCAGAATCACAATCAACAACTTCAGTCAAATCAGATACTAATTGAATCCAAATAATTTTGTTATAGGAGGGAGTGAGTCCTAACCGAACGCTAGACCTAGCATCGGCTCTAGACGTAGGGAGCAGAACAGCCGGAGACTCTTGTGGAAGCAGAGGAAACACAAAGTCAGTGATGACAATAGCATTTCAGCTAGCTTTTGAGATGCATATGCAAGAGAATGTAGCTTCAATGGCTAGACAATATGTGAGAAGTGTGATCGCATCGGTCCAACGAGTGGCGCTTGCTCTCTCTCCTTCTTCTCATCAGCTAAGTGGCGGCCTGCGTCCACCACCTGCATCACCAGAAGCTCACACACTCGCTCGTTGGATTTCTCATTCGTATAGATGTTACCTTGGCGTTGAACTACTTAAGCCTGATGGAACCGATCTTCTCAAGTCTCTTTGGCACCACCCTGACGCCCTCATGTGTTGTTCACTCAAGGTACTTTGTTTTCATTAGCGTTAGCATGCATCATCATATAAATTATAAATTTTATAGACGAGGTATTAAAAATCGGTAGTATCCGCTGAAACTGCTCGCCCCTCCTGAGTTGGACTTTAGCAACTCGTCTAGGTCTCAAATATATTTAGAATATATAAAAATAGGAAATTTGAAGGAAGTGACCCTAGAACACTAAAACCAATGGATGTTTTGGTGTTCTTGGTACTATTAAACTTTGAAATGCATGATTTGCTCTATGCAATATTTTAATCAATAATGCTTAATACATTGGTTTTGAAAATTAAAACTTTTCTAATGAGGAATGTGGACTGGTTTGTGATCATTGCAGGCCTTACCGCCAGTATTCACATTTGCGAACCAGGCTGGTTTAGACATGCTGGAGACAACATTGGTGGCACTTCAAGATATTACTCTCGATAAAATCTTCGACAACAACAACAAGAAGACATTATGCTCCGACTTCCCTCAGATCATGCAACAGGTACTTTTTAAATCGTCATTATTTATTTTTCAACAAACAAAATAAAAAGGTTGAAACATTGGTGTAACGGTGCAATGTGGGTCCAATAACAAATTTTCAGGGGTTTATGTGTATTGATGGAGGAATATGCATGTCAAGCATGGGAAGAGCAGTAACGTACGAAAAAGCTGTTGCATGGAAAGTGTTAAACGACAACGAAGATCCTCATTGTATCTGCTTCATGTTCCTCAACTGGTCTTTTATCTGAATTTTTTTGAAGTTTTTCCTTAATTGTCGAAATACAGAAAAACCTTTTCTTCAGAGATATATTTATATGTACTCTTAACTATTTAGTTAATTTGTATTTAGTTATATATCCGGAGAGTGACTATCATCTCTAGTTTCCAAAGGTTTTATTTTCTTTTCTTGTCGTTCCAACATTCCTGTAACAAAATGTTTAGCAATCTTTCAGAGAGTTCAGCAGTTTTTTTGGGGGATTTTCCACAAGTATTTTTATGAGTATTCAGAGCATCAGCATGGGTCCATACTTTTAAGAGAGTATCTTTAGACATTTATTTTAAATTATTTTTAAACATAGAAAAGGGTTACACCAATCAATCAACCAATCAAACTTTGCTTTACATTCTCTTAAGGGCGAGACGATTCTGAGCATTTGCCACTCTCTCTCTCCCTCTTTTATTTTTTTTTAATTATTTTAAGCACAAGAGATTTAATGAGAGACCGCCACTAATGGTGGTCTAAGGGCATGATTAACCCCGGTCTCTTAGCTGAGGTTCTTAACTCATGGTTTGATATTTTTTTTCTTTCTTTCTTACACTTTTCAGTTAAGAGACGGTTTATATATCTCTTATTTAAGAGACGGTTCTTAGTTTTTCTTAGTTAAAATTAAAAAAAAAAACTAAAAACTCCAATTAAGAGACTGAGGTTAATCATGGTGGCATGATTAACTTTGGTCTCTTAGCCAGGGTTCTTAACTCATGATTTGAGATTTTTTTGTTTTTTTTTCTTTTTACACTTTTCGGCTAAGTGACGGCTTATATCTCTTATTTAAGAGACGGTGTTTAACTTTTTTTAGTTAAAATCTAAGAAAAGCTAAGAATTGTCTCTTAGTTAAAGCTAAGAATCCCAGTTAAGAGACTATGGTTAATCATGCTCTTAGTAGTATGTTTTTAGACACTTTTACGTTAGCAGGATAAGCCAACAATGGTTGAAATTTATTCTCTCCGTTTCTAAATAAGCGTCAGTTTGACATTTTTAACACAAATTAAGAAAGTGGCGAAATATATGTAATTTGTTATTAATTATACCTCTCTGATCAATAGTATTTGAGATAAATAAAATTATTTATAAAATCAATGCAATTTTCAATTAATTTTCAGCTGAAAATATGTATTGTATAATTTGCATTAAAATTGTAAAGTGACATTTTTTTTATAATTTTGATTTCTTTTTAAATAGCATTTATTACGAAACAGATGAAATATTTATTTTTCGAAGAGTATTAACGAGTATGTATTGGCCCAAGGAAAGTCCAAATAAGCTCTTGGACTAATTAAAACCCGAAAACATTGACTTAGAGCATCCGCAATGAGAGTCTTTGAATGAGAGTTCTTAGAGAAAAAATAATTAAATAATCAGTAGATCCCACCAAAAGCTAAGGGTTCAATCCTTAAAATCCCTAAATAAATATTCTTTCTTAGTGAATCCTTGTACTATTTGCGGGTCCCCACAACATGTGGCGATCCGCAATTGGTTGATATTTTTTTATCTGAAAAAGAATTAAAAAAATAATACTTAAAAAATCAAAATACACTTTTTCTAAGGACTCCTTTTTGGGTGACACCATTGCGGGTGCTCTTATAGCTATTCCCACCGAAAATAATTTTGAAACGGAATGAGTATCTTTTGGCATTAAACTTGGTATTTAATGCCACTGTTTCCAATAAAATTCTAAAGATAATGTTTATGTGGTTAATACTCTCTCCATTTTAACAAGTAGATTCTTTTAGATTTTACACACCTATTACATATATAGTCTCTCCGCTTCACAAAAAAAATCACTTTGATAATTTCATAAAAATCAAATTTTTTTATTAAAATGCATTTAAGTTATTATTCTCTCCGTTCCCGGAAGTAAGATTTTCTAAAATATATTTTTTATATTTTTAAGATACTTTTGTATACTTTTGAGAAACACTAATTGTGAATATTTGAACTGATTAAATTTTATTGGTGGATAGTTATTGTAAAGTGTATTGAAAAATAAATTAAAAAATAAATTGTAAACATTTATTATATTCTTAATAAACGTGAAAACTCTAGAAAATAATATTTTCGGCAACAGAGAGAGTATTAATTATTCTTATTCAACCAATAGTATTTGTGATAAATGAAGTTATATATAAAATCAATGCATTTGTAATTAATATTCATTCGTTGCATAATAGATAATGTTTTAAAAAGTTTTTGTTGTTTCATAATAGATGATGTTTTGACATTTTTATTTCTATAACTTTAACTTTATTGAAACTGACTAATCAATTAGATTATACATCTTTATTTATAGTTGGTTACATTACTTTTAGTTTATACTTTTAAAAGTGTTTTTAAGAGAAAACTGAATTTTTTGTGCTTTCTTCCAAAACATCATAATGAAACATAGGGAGTATTAAGCAGAAAGTTGTTTTGGAATTCGAAAATGGCATTTTTGTGTAGCAAGAAAAAATGACATTTTTTTAAAAAAAGAGGGAGTATTAAATATAAATTGTAACTAATTTATACTAAAAATCAATAGTGATTGAATAAGTTTATTTTTTCAGTAATAACAAATTTGCTTAAAAAAATAGTAACTCATTATTACTAGTTAAGAAAAATACATATAAGAAGTTAAGAATATATATTGTATGGAACAAAAAGGTAACAAATCTTCTTCTTTTTTGTCAACAAACTTCTTTCTTTAGAAAACAAAAGCAATATACTTATAGTTATAGAGAGAACAGTTTTGTATGGTTAGTTTTCTTTTAGAATATATATGTGGAATATCTTTATTGTTTGAAAATCAGCTGTAATAAACGTGTAATCAAGCGAAAATGAAATGGAACAGACTATAACGAACAAATTAGTTGTAATTAGATTACTAATCAGCAATCCGAAAAAATGAAATGCCATAAAACCATAGAACGCACCATGTCAAATGTATCTTTAATTCACTTTTTATTACGATAAGTTGAAAACCACACGCATGAAATACAATGAGCTTTCACAGCATACACAAGGGTTTACAGATTCATTTCCATTTTACTCGCCCAATGTTTAAGAAAAAAATCAACAAAGGATTCAAGATCTTCCTTCTTCCATCCATCAACAGGATCAGACGCAAACGACCACTCTAGTAGACAAACTTTTCCACCGTCCGATTCATCACCACCGTCCACCGTCGTTACTTTGACTGTCGCCACGTAAGATCTGAACCCTACGTTATTCTCGAGGACCTCATAGCTCAAACACCGTTCGACTGGATCGATCTTGACCAAACGCTCTCTAGCCCATTTGGTTTCCTCATCGTCCTTGGTTTTGGTGGAGGTGCAGTATCGGACCAGACCGGGCTGACCATCGGTTCCTTCGACACGGTAACATGTGTCAATGGTTGGTAACCACTTGTGGATATTGCAGAAGTCTGAAACAACTGACCAGATTTGCTCCGCCGTGACGCCGTTGACTTGGGCGACTTTTTTACCCTCCCACCTAAGCGACGCCGTTTCTTTTTCCATTTCGCCGTCGAGTTTAATGATTGGTATAGTTAGTTGCTTCGGTGTAATGTTTCTCAAGGAGTTTAATTGGTAGCACAAAGCTATTTATACTCGACGTCAACCGTGTAATGGATACTATAGTTACGGTTTTACCCTCAGTTCACCAACAAACCAACTGCAATCCAATAACTATTAACTACAAGATATGACCCCAGAATGTTTTAATTTAATAAAAACCATAAAATAATAAATTATTTTATTATAGTATTATGATTGTTTTTGGCATATGTTCTTTGAGATTTATTTTATACTTAAAATTTGTTTTCATATATAAGTTCAATTTAATATTTATATTTTATAATCATGGTGCATAAATTTGTTGTTATAAACTTTATACTAAGGATTAGAGAAAATACTATACATAAACATTTAAACTGAACACAATCTGAAATAAGAAACGAAAAGTAAAAAGAAATGGAAGTTAAATAATCCAATCGAATCAATGACAATATTATACATGTTCGTATGTCCTAATTTAATGTTTAATTAAATAAGTCTTTAAAATTTTATTTTGCTAGGTTTTTTAAAAAGGGAAAACATTCTATTTTATAAATGTCCTTTTTATTTACAATTAAAATATTCTTTTACAATTTTATTTAAGATTTTAGAAAAGGTCATTTACTGTAATATAACCTATTACAATTATGTTCTCCTTAGAATTTCAGACAAAAATATATTGCTATCAAATAATTATTTTTAGTTATTAATAAATATTTTTAAAATCGCTATATTTACAATCCGTATCAATACTAACTTTACATTTCTTTTGTTAATTAAATAATTTTTAGTATCATGTTCATCATCAAACAATCTCTTAAAAATAATATCAAATAAATTTTTACAATTTTCTTTTGGTTAGGACTTAGAAATATTATACAAATTTCTTTTGTTTAAGATTTTTTAATATAAAAGGAAAGCAACTGTCAAATATTCTTCTACAGTTTTGTAGAATTTTAGAAAAGGAAATTAATATTACATAGTCTTTTACAATTATATTTTGTCTAGGATTTAAAAAAAAAACTAAATTTCTATAAAATAACTTTTTCCAGTTAATATTAACTATTTTTAAAAGTTGCAATTTTCAAAATTTGTTTTTTTAATATCATTAATATTTTTTACAAATTTTCTTGTTAATTGAATAATTGTTACTATCATGTATATCATTAAAGTTTTGTAGTAAAAATTACTATTAAATAAAATTTTACGATTCTCTCTAGTCATGATTTTTTTTTAAAGGAAAAACTCTTAATTTGTTAAGATTAGAAAATGATTTTTTTTTAGAAATCACATTTATTTAAGATTTTAGGAAAAGAAGAAGTTATTTTCACATAATATAAGTTTTCATTGACACATTAACAATCTAATTTTTAATTGACACATATCACAATCATATTAGGTAAAATATTTGAGGTTAATAATTATTTCAGTAATTAAAAAAATAATTAGTTTATTTCTTTTAGATTTTTGTACAACTATTTTAATTTTAATAAAAAAATTCTGTTTAATTATTTATATATTTTGTATTATATATATAAACACATATTTATCATATTAACACGTACTTATGTACGACAATAACATCAAAATTAAAAGTTATGCTAGCATCATAAGATGTAATAGGGATAATAAGAAGTTGAGTTGTATCAAGAAATTAAAAGAAAATACTCACGCATATTTTTCATGTAAATACTATTGTGTTTTGTAAAAATAATATGTGGAAGCTTAAACCTAAAAATATATGTGAAATATTTATAGCTATTTTTTTCATAATAAGAAAAAAATTGTACTTATAGGATTTTACAATTCGTTTTATTGTTTAGCATTTTTTTCTTAAAATTTAATATTTATCTTTTATAATTCTCCATCTTTAGTATCTTTTAAAACAAACATTATAATAAATATAATAATAACAATAATAATAATAGTAATAATGATAATAATAATAACAATAATAATAATACTATTAAATAATATTTATAATTAATTTCTAAGAAAGATCGTTTTTTATTATTTTAGTTTATATATTTTTGACTGTGATATAATTTAACATATATCACATTTTTAAATATATAACTCAATATATTTAAATAACCAAGCTCAATATAATCTTCTATAATTATATTTTCATTAAAAGTTAGAAAAGAAAAATTATACTAAATAAATTGTTTTTCAAATCTATTTTTTAGGATTTTTAAAAAGGAAAATTTCGAAAAACATTACTACTAAATATTTTTTTTTAAAATCGTTTTTACTATTAAATAATTTTTAAAAGTAGTTTTTTTCAAAATTCGTTTTTATTATCTTATAATATATATTTTTAATCATTATATATATAAACACATGTCACAATATTAGAAGGAAAATTATTATCAAATAATCTTTTGCAATTATCTTTTGATTTGGATTTAAAAAAAGGAAAATTACTATCAAATAATATATATAATAAAAAAATTAATTAAATTTGTTTTTGTTAATATCTTATTATATATATTTTTAACTATGAGATAAATTAACACATGTCACAATCTTATATATATAATTATTATGTATCGCGATCATGTTAATTAACAACTTTGAAGAACCAAACTTTATATAATAAAATTAGATTTGGACCCGTGCGTTCCAACAGACTTTATTTGATATTTTAATTTAATTAAAAATATTAAAAATCATTTTTTTATTATTTTAAATTATTTTTGCATATGTATTGTGAAATTTATTTTATAGTTAAAAACTCGTTTTCACACATAAGTTTCAGTTAATATTTGTTAGAGCTAGAAAAAACATCCAAACATAAAAATTTAAACCGGATCCAACCCGGAATAATAATTATAATGAAATAAAAAGGAATTTGGAATTTAAATAAGACCAAGAAGCAATGACAACATTATACACTTTCTTATATACTAATTTAATATTTTATTAAACTTATCTGATATTAAATAATTTTCCTTATTCATTATTTATTAATGATATATTTTCATAATAACATTTTAATTAAAATGAATTATAAACTACTACATAGTAAAAATAAAAATATGTAATAAGATAACGATGAAGATTGATTTGTTTTTGACTAAACATACGTACGGTGACAATAATAATAATCAATTTTTTATGAGCAAACATGAAAATATATATATATCAAACATATGTTTGATTTTCGTATAACCAAACACATAAAATACCAATCACGACAACATCCTAAGTTTTTTTTTTGTTAATTTAATAGCTTTAGCATCATACTTGTCATCAAATTCTCTTTTTAATACTATTAAATAGGTATGTTTATTTTTGTTAGAATTTTTTTTAAAAAGAAAAAAATTATATTTTATAAATTTCGTTTTAATTTACAATTAAAAAAAAAGAAAAACAATGAAATACTTTTTTATATTTTTGTTTAGGATTTCAGAAAAAGAAAAATATTTTCATATAAACTTTTACAATTATCTTCTGTTTAGAATTTCAGAAAAATATTATTGCTATCAATTAATTCTAGTTACTATTAAATAATTTTTAAACTATGATTTTTACAGTTCATATCACTACTGTCACAATATTATAAGGAAAATTATATCAAATATTTTTTTGCAATTATCTTTGGATTAAGATTTAAAAAAAAAGGAAAATTACTATTAAATAGTATTCTAATTATTTTCTAATAAATTCATTTTTGTTAATATGTTAATATATATATTTTTAATTATGAGATAGATTAACACATGTCACAATCTTAAAATATATAATTTCTATGTGTCGCGATCATGTTAATTAGCAATTTTAAAGAACCAAGTTTTATATAATTAGATTTAGGCCAAACTAAGATCCAATCACAAAGCATGCATGGTCCAATGCCCTCTTTTTTTTCTTTTTTTTTAGAGACAATGTGTGGAATATCCCCAATTAAGATCTAAATTTGCTGAATGTCCATAATTATGAATAACCCAAAAATGAGTAACCTTTTGACACTGTGCGGACGAAAATGCCCTTATGCTTTGTCGAAAACAAGTAACTCTAGATCTATTAGCTAAATATTTACATAGCAGGTAACAATCTACATACCAACTAACATATCCGCTAATAATTTCAGTATCATCTAACAATCTATGTATCAAACAAATGTATCGACTAACAAATCATATATCAGTTAATAAACCTATTAACAATTAATTAGTTATCTATTAAATAGCTCCAAATCTATTTGTAACAGCTAACACTTCGTGTATCGATTAAGAATCCATTAAAATCTAAATAATAGCAGTTAAGTAATAAAATATCTACTAACGTATATATTATCTAAAATTTGATTGTGATTCGAAATTGGAAACATTAGAATTAAGGTGAGATAATAAGATTAGCATTATGGGCGTCAAAAGAATGAGAATAAAAAAAATAAAGATTTGAAGAATTTGAAGTAGAAGTAGAATTTGAGATAATAAGGTTTATTAACTGATATATGATTTGTTAGTCGATACATTTGTTTGATACATTATGGTTCTAATCTAATATGATGACAAATTATCCTTTTTGATATTCAAATCCTATTTAGTAAGGTAGAAGTAGAACCATTAATAAACCCTTCATACCACGTGGTAGAAGAGCTTTCACAAGTTATTAGTGATTTGTAGAAGAGCTATTGGTATTGTTCCTACTTCGTAACAAATTATTATAGCTAGTTGGACAATTAAAAATTAAAAGTAAGTGTTAAAGTTATATTGTACTTTCTATTCATTTCCAAACTAAAACTGTTCTCTTTTTTGTTTTAACGCTGATTTATTACGATCTTACAATTATGATATAGGAAATATTACATAGACGATTCGACAACCGACAATACTACCTACCTTATGAAGACCTACGCCTAACTGCATCACCTGAGCCGTCCTATGAAGTTTCACGTCTGGCCAGATTTACTTGCACCATGTTGAAGATCCCTTACAAGTCTTTCCTCTGTAGTCTGCATAATTGTTTAATAAACTGATCTCTCCGGGACTTGAAACCTGGATTTCCTGTAATCTGCAATAAATTACATAGTCTGGGATTCGAACTCCAGACCTGGGTGTAGAAGCCTTTAAACCTTAACCAATAGGCTACGGTGCTTCCACAACTAAAACTGTTCAGTCCCACGATCCGACACTACAAAGATACTCCACTAATTAATACAGAAATTACGAGACATTAAACTTTATAATAGCAAAGTAGGAATTAATCCTATATCGTTTAACCATCATTAGCTTACCAAAAAGTCTACAGCATCCTCTCAAATTTATGTAATCAAAGTGAAATTATACCAATCTTTTGCTAGCTTGGGGTCTGATCTCTCGGAGTCCTCCTCTATCGATGCCCCGGGGCCGTTGCCAGCCGCCTCTGTTGAAGCCAGGAGCCACCCCCGGTGAGTATTCGTCTGAACTGTCCTCTGTTGATATTCTCTTGATTTATCTCGGTGATTGAGAAGCGGTTTGAAGGAGAAATTTAATGTTGTCTTTTAGTCTAGTTTTTCGTATTAATTTCAATGCTTGACTCTATTGAATTAGCTTTGAAATTAATTTTTAGTTTTTAGGAGCTTTTAAAAAAAAAAATTTTGCAGTCCTTAAGAACAGAATTGCTTCATAGCAGATTCTAGTTCAATCATTTTGTAACCAAAACCTCATTTTAGTAGCGACATTTACTTTCTTAAAAAAAACTTTTGCTTATTACAAAAATATAAAAGGAGAATGTTGGCCACCGGGGGACGGGTTGGAAAAGATGTTCTCTCTCTCAATCTTTCAGAGAAAGAACATCGTCGATTCTTTGATGGTCGGTGTCTCTTCCGGCCTTTCTCCCACTCGTCGGACTTTGCTTCCGGGAATCGGTCGCTCCTTTAGGACTGGCTTTGCCGGCTTCTCTCTCGTTTCTCACCCTCTTCTGTGGTGTTATCGGAGAGCTTGAACCTGGATCTCTCGGCTCCTCTTCCCCTGACCTCCGCGTCACTAAGTCCTCTTTGGCTCGATTGACTCTCCAAGTCTCCAACTAAGGATCAGATTGTTTTCTCCTCCCCTAGATTAGGGTTGATTCACCTTCTCTCTTCTCTAAATCTTTAAAGGTGACACATGATTAGGTAGGTGAATCTGATCTTTTAGATAGATCAAAGGCTTTAGATTCTTCATTATCAAAGTGGAGGTCTATTAGTTTTGATGTCAGCTTGATTTTCTTCATAACGGTTGCTCTTCGTTGAGCTTTCTCTTTTCGTTGTTGGACCCTTTCGTCTTCTGGTGAACAAATTATGATGATGTGTTGATGCGGTGGATCGTCTCTTTAGACACGTGTTCTTCTTCGGCTTTTCGTCTTAAACGTGTTTCAAGCTTGTCATCGCTAAGGCCAGTGTGCCTTCAAACCTTTTTGGCCGTATGTGGGCCTCGCCTATAAATTATGTTTATCTTTAAACTGGGCCAACTGTTTAAGCTGCTTCTCTTGTTGCTGGTCTTTCATGTTTGGTCTTTTTATCTTTATGTTTGTCCGCCCTATCTTTTGTGTCTCTTTGCAAATTATTTCCTTGTTTAATAATGTACCAGTTGACAAAAAAACGTTGGCCAGAGCCGTGCTTACTATGTTCCTAAAGAGGCAATTGCCTCAGGCCCCATCATATTAATCAAATTCAAGGGCCCCCTTTTTCCAAATTTTAGGACTTCATTACTCAAATTAATGGGTTAATTTGCTTAAATATCTGTGAATTATTACAATTTGAGCTATATCAAGGAACTTACAATAAAATTACATGAGTTATTATTGGTTATGATTTTCATGACTTGTTTCTTTTGCTGGTTTTCTGTAATGTTTTAGATATAATTTTAATTTATTTTCATAATCTTATAAGGTATTTAATTTATCACATGATTTTTATTCTCTTATAAGTTTCTAACTTTTAAAACTTTATTTGGCAAAATAATTCATCAGATATTTACAAAATTTCAATAGCATATTTTTTAATATTGAATGTTTAATATCTTATTAACTTATATAATTTTATAAAGAATAAAACTTATATATAGTTTTTCATAACAATTGCTAAATACTATATACGATTAATATCATCTATATAAATTTTATAATAATAATTTTTACAGTTTTACATAGTAGTTATGATACATAGCTTATTTTAAGTTTTGCCTTAGGCCCCTAGAAAGCTAGGCACGGCACTAGCCACCGGAAGTGCTTTCGAATCACTGAATAAATTCAAGATACTTGCGTATTATCCGGTGTGCATATAGAACTCACCTCGGATCATGCCACCGGAAGTGCTTTCGAATCACTGAATAAATTCAAGATACTTGCGTATTATCCGGTGTGCATATAGAACTCACCTCGGATCATGCCACCGGAAGTGCTTTCGAATCACTTAATAAATTCAAGATACTTGCGTATTATCCGGTGTGCATATAGAACTCACCTCGGATCATGTGTCTACTTAGATTATTTTGGCATATGTTTTATTTATGCTATTACCTGGTTACTTCACCTAATTAGGTCAATACGAATTAGTGTTGCGTACCACTAGACTACAGTTTGGCTTAAACTCAAAGATGTCAAAGCGGGCTAATTAGAAAGACTTAAATTATTGATAGATTAACCCTAATCGGTCTTGTCTTGTGACTATATATACTCGGATATAGTCCGCTGTTTAATGTGTAAAGATGTTCCAAATCAAAGTTACGTACTAGGTTTCTCATTTGCTCTTTACTTATGAGATATTTGTTTGGCGTTTTCGAAACACCACCAACCCTTCCTTATTCAAGACATGCATATATATATAGGTTAAAAATAAAGTAATATATATAGAGAGAGAGATATTAGTATTACCATTGAAGTATCTAGTTCTCATACCAAATTCTTAAAACTAGATTGAATATCTTTGACCTTAAATCTCAAAAAGTTCGACGTTTAGAGCATTTTCAGTCTCACTTTGTTTTTTATTCTTAACCGGAATGTAATAGAGTATGGAGAAAGAAATTCTCCAACTCAATTTCATATTTCACTCCATAATGAAGTTTATTCCATAAATAGAATAATCTAATTTTTATTTGTTCATTACTCCGTTTATGAAATTAGATATGGAATCCGATTGTAGTAATTTTTCTCTATTTTTTTATTCTATTTTGAGAAAAAAAAATGAAATTTTACATTGGAGATGTTCTTAATGACTTACGGAAAAGTGAGCACACCTATTATATTGAACCAGTGCGAGAGGGAAATGGATAATTATATCTTAATTACAAACGATCAACATATTTGAAAGACAACCGTACCAGAGCTGAAATTAACTAGAAAGAGGTTACTGAAACAATTATGAAGCAACACAAACGTACCAGAGTTAGTACTACAAAGAGGTTAGAACATACATACATACAATGAGAAAAGTTTATATATGAAATACGAAATTTCACGACCAAGGAAAAGTAAGTGAGGGTCGACTATTCACATTTTTGACGGTCTAATAAAGACACAAAAATAATTAAATATAGTAACGAATTTTTATGTTCAACCAATATGGATAAACAAATGAGATATACAGAGTTTCTCTCGGTCACAGAACTTAAATCGTATTATCTTCCAATAAGCATGATGCAAAAATATACAGTAAAGTAAATATGATTCATCTTGTAACAAACAAATTCTTAAGCCTTGCTTGAGAAGGTGTCAAATTGGAAACTGTAAAAAGGGTTATCTTACTACTTTGTCTTTTTCGGGCAGGAGGACCCTTTTACATTTTTTTTTTTTGAGCAAATCCTTTTACATATGTTTATATCCCCATATAGATGTACTTTAGTCAAGGAAATGAAAAGGAGAAACTAATGATGACAATATGTCCAAATTATTAAGCACTCATTGCTCAACAAAATGCCTGAATATTTACAATATCTAGGCCTAATTTTAGGTCGGACAATGTGGTTTTTATGACTCCAGCTCATTGACACTTCTTCTAGGCGTAATAATTCTCTCGTTATTATATAAAATGTGATGATAAATAGCATTTTGATACTCAGTTATAGTACTGGAATCTAAACAAGTAATTTAATCGTAAAGTGAAAACAAAACAAAAAGTTTAGTTACATGTATTTACATAATTAACACATCCAGTCAGTTAAAAGTGCCATCATGATTCTGTTAAAAAGATTATACTTGGTTCTTGGGAAACATAAATTTCCACGTTTCTTTTTGGTTAATCATTCATTCCATAGAAGAAATAAAAATCATTTTGAAATATTTGTGTAAAACCAAACTTCTAGACAAATAATAATCAAATAAAAAAAAGCGGCCGGTAGCTCTACTAAGAACATCCACAATGCTGATACTCTTGGCTCTATAACCAAGGTAAGTTTTTTAAATTATTTTATTATTTTTATTTTATTTTTTAGCTAAAAAAAAAATAAAAAGGAAGGAGCCAATCGCGGGATTCCACGTGGCAGATGGGATCCGCGCACAGTAACAAATCTGATCCTTAGCTAAGGATTAATTTGGCACAAACTCTTAAATTTAATGGGCCCCACATATTATTATAATACTTTTTTGTTAAGGATTTTTTGCTAAGGATCCCCATTGGACATGCTCTAAGAGCATCTCCAATGTACATCTCTATATTTTCCTCTAAAATAGAGATCTCTATTATAGAGGTGGATTTGCTCCAATGAATGCCTCTATAATAGAGTTCCTATATTTTAGAGGAAAATATAGAGGAATCTTACTTTTTACCTCTATATTTAGAGATGAAAATAGCAAATCTTTATATTTTCCCCTATAAATAGAGGAACTCTATTATAGAGGCATACATTGGAGCAAATCCACCTCTATAATAGAGATTCTCTATTTTAGAAAAAAATATAGATATAAAAATAGAGGTGGGTTGGAGATGGTCTAAGCGAAGAACCGGGTTCCTGCCTTTTATCGATTTAAGTTTGTTATGGTTATTGCATTTTCACCTGAAACCATTTATTTTTACTGAATTTTTGAAATTATAGTACAATGTAGGCAAATTCAGAATAAATCGTTAATTATATTACCACTAGCTTTGTTAACTTGAAATTTTTGAAATTCCCGATCCACAATCCAGAATAAATCGTTAGTTTTATTACCACTAACTTTGTTAACTAAAATTTATGAAATTCCCGAACTAAAATATCCCAAATTTTATATTAATATAAAACAGTGTCGGCCGTCGAAGTAACTTACGAAACTTGGGAGCCAGAGACGTCCATCCAAATTGAAAGAAAACAGTTCATGATTTTCTTTTCTCAAAGAATATTTTTTTTTGTCCTCTCTCAAAGAATATTAGTTATTTAGTTTTCTCGATAAGATTTTAACTCTTTCGACAAAGCAATCAAAATCAACTTTTCTGATTTAACATTAAACAAATATGACCAATGGATCTCTACCCGTATTACACTTTTTGCATATGCGAACAACTAGAGACTAATCTAATTACCATCACCATAAAGAATAAACTTAGTTTAATATATCTCTTCTCTCTTTATTTTTTCTACGTGAGAAAGAAGTTTAACTAAAGTAACTAAAGACATACGAAAAGAAAAAAAAGATAACAAACTATTAAAATCCATAAAGACAGACACGGCTCAAATAAAATTTGTATAATGAAAAAAAAACTGTATAATGCAGCTGTTATCATTACACTAATTAAATATTGTTTTGCTTTAATGTGAATTTATATTCTAAAGTAATCGCGTCGCTTTTGTTGGTGGTTAGATCAATCTTCAGTATCTGTATTTACCAGATATCTGCTCCAGTTGTCCAACATGTTAGATCTTTTTCTTCTGGGTGCAATCCAACATGTTAGATCTACGAGACATTAATTGAGCTATTTAGAAGTGATAGTTTACAAGTTTAGACATTTATATTTTAATAATAATTTCAAATCAGTTCCATATGTTTCTATTTTTCATATCTAAAACTCTATCTCATTCGTAATAACTCATATGTGGAATTCAGAATTTTTGGAATATAGTTGATGTATTTTTATATCTTTAACAAAAGTCCATGAGAAATCTTTTGGCATTCATTATAAAGTCTTTTAACATAAATTGAAGTTCTTAAATTTAACTTCGGACATCATAATATTACATGTAAGAAATTTAATTCAGTGTTTTCTAAAAACTCCTAAACAGTTTTGTTTTATTAATAAGCATGTTCGTTTTAAAGCCGCAGCAACTGGCGTCAGCGGCAATATACAAAACTACGACGGAAATAATTTTCGCGTCAGTCGCCAAGGATCGATTAGAAACAAAAAATCAGAGTTGCC
The DNA here is from genome assembly GCF_000309985.2 of Brassica rapa. Lineage (NCBI taxonomy): Eukaryota > Viridiplantae > Streptophyta > Magnoliopsida > Brassicales > Brassicaceae > Brassica > Brassica rapa. The sequence continues at coordinate 13,639,478 of NC_024802.2, forward strand.
GTTGCTGCTGTTATTTCTAGCGTCGCATCTGCCAGTTATTATTGGCTGTAGCGACTGAAAAATGAAATTTCTTTATCCGCGACTGTGATGTATTTGTGTGATCGTAGCTGTTATTTTGAAGACGTTGCCGCTGTAGCTGGCGTTTATTAAACGAACAGGCCTAATAACTCTGATGCTATCAAACTGTACAGCTATGTCATAATTTTATAACCACAGCATATAAAGAAATATATGAAATTTCATTCCTAGATAGCTTGAAACTACAATAATATTCTCTAGATCACGTATAATTTATTATGTTAAAAATATGTACATTTTAATATACATAGTGTTAGTTTTTTTTTCGTTTTCTGGTGGGAGACTCAAACTAGAAGATCCTTTATAAAACCAAGAAAAAACAAGTCTTTTTAACGGTTGAGATCATAAGTATCGGACCCATAGACTTATTTTTCCTATATTGAAACAAATTTATAAAAAAAAAACTCCTATATGCGTAGTAAATATAATGTTTCCGTTATATATAGACCATAAGTTTCTTCATTAATCCCACTTTAGTTTCTTTAAATCCCACCCCTCAAAGCATAAGCCAAACCTCTCTTTCTCATATGCAAACACACGACCAGATGGAGGTATGTTCAACAGTCACGACCAAGAAGCTCTCAAGCCTCGCGAAACTAATCCTCTTCACCATCCAGAAGGTCTCAGACGCCTCACGTCACAAACTCCTCACTACTCTCGATCCACACCTACTCGCAAAACACGGCAAGACCCTACGCAAGTCTCTGAACGACGTCGTATCAACTTCCCACTCCCGCATCACGTGCCGTCCCTCCGACCACGACGACGTACGATCCTCCTTCATCTCGCCTGTCCCCATCCAGCTCCACTACGAGTTCAGCTGCAGCAGCACCCCACCGAGACGTTCCTACGCCTCAACCACCACCGGCTACCACGTCAGCATAGGACGACGCAAACCGCTTATCAACAAACGCCAACGCCACGCGTATATAAGGTACAACACGCTCCCTAAGGTCCGACACGTGGCGGCGGCCGTGTTTCCTGACGTAGCTAGCAGCACGGGAACCATGGATAGCTGCTACGTGGACAGAGCCGCCGAGGAGTTTATACAGAGGTTCCATAGACAGCTGAGGTTGCAGAGGTGGATGATGGCTCAGGAGGTTTAGAACATTTGATTCGTCAGCGTCACTTTCATTACACCAAATATCTTATCAAGTTAAAAAAAATAAAAGTATATAATAGGTAACTTTTTTAGTCTCGTTTAAACTCTCTATATAAGGTCTTCTTAATTTTACGTTTTTCCTCTTTTGTTTTCTGTAATCCATGATCGTGTTTAGGATCTGCGTGGATGAACCTGTAGGTAAATCAATCTTTCGGGATAGCTCTCTGTGTGTATAGCAGCGCATGTATCTGAATATAATATATCGTTTAGTAGTAAAATAAATAAATGAAAATATCTTTACATATGTTCATTGTAAATGTTTCAATATTTAAACTATGATAGATGACCTAATGACTGTTAACGTTTTTACATAAATGACTTCCATCTAATGACTGTCATATCAACGTTCAAATCACTGCCTTAAAACATGACACGATTTATTACTGATCAATTGACGTTTTTTGGGGCGATCTAATACATACGTTTGTTGTTTACATTTTACGTTATATATACGTATTTTTCTTCATTGGTCCTTAACTCCTTAGAGTACTTCCAAAGCAATGGGGTTGCTCGTAGTGTAGAGGTATAGTACCAAGCCCTCACGGGGAAAACATCCATATGCATTGAGTTTATTATTTGTTATGATAATAATAAAATTTGTCAGTATGTCATATACATAGACATAAACGACAAAAAATCAGCCAAATGATGTTCAAATTTGCTATTAGTATTATATACTTGGCTGCATTGAAAATACAACAAAGATAAAACATACCAATTGTTATATATCTGCTAAGCCAATATTGCAGTAAGATTGGTAGTTTTTTTTTTTTTTGAAACAAGTAAGATTGGTAGTTTAACAAGTCAAAAATATACTGCAAAAGCTTTCTCCAAATATTTTCGCAAAGACGAAGTATGGCATCTCTGATCTCCCCACCAAATCCCACTAAAAATCTAGAAGGTCGGATCGTAGAAATCTATATTTTGTTTTATCATTGTATACCATGTACATAAAAGAGAAGACAGAGAAAAGAATAACAATTAAGATCAAACAAACAAAGATGCTAATTCGATTTTAAGTTGATTTATGACTTTTTGTTTGTTTGTTAATTGATTACTTTACGTTTGTGTGAGAATAATAAAGATGTTCATTGATTATTTGGAATATCCTATGAAAATAATATTTTCATTTAGCTGGTTGTTTGTAGTTCTCTTCTATATTTGCATATCCAATCAAATGTTGTTGTATACATGTTGTGGCCGTGATAAACATCCATGTTTTTTTTTTGTAACACAGATAAACATCCATGTTTATAAAATATATTTCGGGGTATGTAAAAAAAAATTGGAATAATATAATGGTTGTGATATTCAAATATCGATTTTTTTTCCATATATAACTATGGATGTTGAAACTATTAAGAAATTATTATATAACCATTACTACATGGGATATTAAGTAGCTACCCACATGGAATGTTTCACTATCTCTGACTAGAAAGATCGTTTTTATATACCCTGCGGATTGTTGGCATGTTGTATTTTCGATATAAGACCACAAAACAGGGAATGTGTTTTTGATGCATCTCCACAAAAAAAGAGTGTTTTGCCTTAAAAGAAATTGAGTCCTCGTATCAAATCCATGTAACCGGTGATTGTTTTGTGCTTCTTACAACTTTTAAGAGTGATGGTTTTCACTTTTACAGCATTTATAAACTATATTGACTGCTGTCTGATGAGTCTATGGATGAGTCTTACAATTAAAGTAACTTATTGCAGCAACTAGCAAGATTGATTCCATGCTTACATGATTCGAGTTATTAATTCCAGCAAATGCATCTAACAGCGTCTAAACTACTATCTCGCCCAAACCGCAGTCCATGGTGCAATGGCGGGCTATACTTGCTTCATCTCTGGTAGGCGAGGATGCTGTCATTGTTCTCGTGAACTCTGTTGCTGAAAATACACAATATACTTTTGAAGTCATGTTTGGTCTCTTATTAGATTAAGAAGAGAAGCCGAGAGTTTATGCTTCCTTTTACTTCCCTTCTCATGAACTTTGAAGTTTGGGTAGAGTGACAAACACCGTTCCAGTTTGGGTAGAGTGACAAACACCGTTCCAGCATTTAAGGTTTTGTTTGCAGGGTTGCTATGCAACTAGACCAACTTTCAAGCTTTGCTTTTCGTTTTATAGAAACATTTATTATGATGGTTGGCCAAAAAAAAACATTTATGATGAATAATATCAATTGATAATAATAACACGAATGATCTTTCTTGGGAATACACATATTGAAACATGAACTAGGAAAAGAATAAGAAGATTCATACACACCTACACAATGGTGTTTTTTTTTTAATTTCTGGATAATATTTTGGCTCGAGATTGCCAAGACCTGAAGCGTTTAAACAAAGGACCACATAAAGCTGTTTGGTTTCAACCCCTGTAGATTCCAGAAGGATCAGCGTTCTGCACAATCCATGGGTGCTCAAGAAGTTTGTGCAGTGGCAGACGTTGTGCAGACTCCTTGACAAGCATCTATACAATAATATTAAGTTGAGAAATATGTCAGATTTCAGATTCAATCTCCAAAGACAGCTGCTAATTCCATAAAATGTATATAAGAACCTGGCCAATCAGATCCTTTGCAGATGCAGACACGATTGGTTTAGGAGGGAACTTGAGGTCGACTTGCACAATCCTGTTATTGATCATATGTGTTAACAAAATCATCAAGAACAACAAACAAATCCTCACAAGAAACATCACAAACCTTCTGTATGTGTCCGAGTGCTCCATAGCTTCAAAAGGAGGTACACCATAAAGGAACTCGTAACAGAGAATCCCTAGGCTCCAGATATCTACACTTGCATCATGTTCTACGCTTTCAACTGTTTACAAACAAAATAATCCAATAGTCACTGTTAAAATGAATGCATATCATAGCAGAACAAATTTTAAAGTAAAGTCTTCAACTTTACCCATCTCAGGAGGAAGGTAATCAAGCGTCCCACACATTGTCCTTCTGCGGTTAAATGTGTGCACTGACCAACCAAAGTCTGCAATCTTGAGCTCACCCTGATATTATAAAAAGACCATGAACATTGTTATTAAGCTGGTTTCAGATCAAATGTCAATGCAAAAAACTGGTCTAACCTGAGCACCGATTAACAGATTCTCTGGTTTGATATCTCTGTGTATCACATGCTTGCCATGGCAATAGATGAGAGCCCTCGCCAACGATGCAACATACTATCAAAGCAAACATATAAATATATCAGTTTTCCACCGAAAAAACTCTGACTTGACTGTTGAAGGAAGAGGACTAACAGTAGCAGCTCGTCTCTCGCTAAAGTATTTGCATTTCTGAAGCTCCTTGTAAAGCTCGCCTCTAGCAGCATACTCAAGTATCAAATAAACCCTTTTCTGCAACAACCCAACAAAGTGTGTTATGCTAAAAAAAAAGGAAGAAACGGTTTATAACTTTTACCTGATCATAGAAGTAACCATAGAGCCGGAGTATATTGGGGTTACGAAGATGAGACTGGATCTCAACTTCTCTTCTGAGCTGATGCTCGACTTGAGATTGTTGAAGCTGTGTCTTGAAAAGAACCTTTAGGGCGACAATGTGGTTGCTGCGCTTCTCTCGAGCAAGGTAAACGTGACCAAACTTGCCTCTTCCAAGAGGCTTTCCGATGTCGAAATCACCCAGATTCCATCTCTTTTGTGCAACTGCTGATACATCTGAAACCTCCTGATGATGATGATCACAAAGTCCAACAAAACAGAATGTAAGAAAAGAAAAAAACAAATCTACTTTGAAATTGAGCAAACATATAAACAAAACACGTTGAATCGATTATTCAAATTCACAACATTTGCAACCCTAATTTCTCGCTCATATTCAAATCTAATCAAGAATCAAGCACCGCGCAACGATAATCAGAGATCTCATCGCGACGCAAATCTAAAAGATCCAAGGGATCGTAAGGTGAAACAATCGTACCTTCTCCGTAGCGATCGCCATGGAAGAGAGAGGGCGGAGGAGAGATCAAATTGAAAAAAACAAAAGAAACTAAAAGAGGAGCGTGTGTGGGGATAAAAGCTTTGAATTAAAAACAAAGAGAGACCCTTATTCTATAATAAAGGGCAAATATGTAACGGTCGAATTCTTAGGAGTTGCCACTTGTCAGGATTCGGTTTCGAATTTTTAATGGAGGGGCTAGTTTCGTTTGGTTCGGTTCGGTGCAATTTGATTTCGACATTTCCGGTTTAGCCATCAATTCAAATTAGATTGAGAGGGCAATAAACATATATTATTAAAAAAATACTTCATCTGTTTTAGAAGATAATCATATAAAAATACATATTTCATGCTTTCGTCATTTCTATTAATTAATAATGATAAATTATAAATTTCAAAATTAATTATTACAATTATTAAAATATCAGTAAACTAAAATAGACAATTCTCCTAAATAGACTATTTTTAAGTTTTGATCACAAAAATAGATCACAAGGAGGAAAATGACCAAAATGTTTTATTTAATACCAAAATGTTTCATTTAATAGGTAAAAAGACTCTAATACCCTAGATATATGAAAAATAAAAAAATAATAAAATAATAATTTTTTAATAGTTTTAGATTATATGTTTTCAAATTCGAACTTTTTTATAAATTTTTTTTATACATTTTTTATACATTTTTTTAATTTTTTCAAATTTTTTTTGTACTTCAAAAATGTTTTTTGAAACTATTTTTAAAACTTTTATTTTCAAATTTTTAATATTTATTTTTTATTTTATAAAATTTTAAATCTTAATCTCAGATCTCCACCCCTTAACTCTAAACCCTAATATTTAGATTAGTTAACCCTAGGAGTATAATTGTATACTTACCTCTTTAATGAAACATTTTAGTCGTTTTTATACATATGTCTATATTTGTGACAAAAACATTTTTAGTGTTATCATAGGGTATTTCCCAACTAAAATTATTAAAATTGTGAAACAAAAAAATCATATATTTTTAAATTAAAATTTAATATGTGTCTAAATATAAACATCTATATCTATCTTATCTATTAAAATCAAAAACTAACACCCGGAGCTAGGCGCATGAATCTTGGTTTTTGTCTCCATGGCAAGTCTTGACTACGAAAGAGAGGAACATGTAATCATTGAGATGAATCATATATACTTGGAGGCTGATGGAAGATCCGAAGAATAGATGGCTACTAGAAACAAGAAGACAAAGGAGAAAAAAAAACTGAGAAATTTCTATGATTCGTCATTGTAGAGGAGTATATGGTTTCAGTTTCTTTTTGGGATAAGGTAGTCCTTTTAAAGAGACAATCATGACTTAATTAGAATGTTATCTGGAGTGTATTTATTATAAGGAAAATTGGATAAATAGGACACTTTGAACTTGGATTTGTCACATTAGGATTTCTAGAAGATATTTTAGGAAAATAGGATTTTAGATCTTGTAAAATACCAAAGTACCCTTAATTTACCAATTATGTTGAATTTAAATTATAAATTATAATAATTTTCGTAATAGATTTTAATGTTAAAATTAAAATCTATAAAAATTAAAAAATAAAAAAAACACTAAATGGGAAAAAAGGAGACGCGGGATGCCGCAAACCTAATTCCCCTTTCTCTTTGTCTTCTCCGTCGTAGACTCGTCGCTCTCCCACGGCGATTTAGGGTTCAACGGTGAGAAGCTCTGTTCTTCGTCGGTGTTTCATCAGCCCGTGGTCTCTACTCTCGTCTCCGTCACCATCCTTTTCGATCTCACTGAAGACACAACGGCTGCGAATCGTTCTTCCTCTTCGTCGGGTCAAATCGATTTTCGAAGTGTTCTTCCATCAATTTCGCCTCTCAATCTCACAATTCTTCACAGAAGGTATTGGATTTCATCTATAGATTCTCATATTAAACGAAATCGAAGTGTTCTTCCATTAAAGCTTGATTTTTTTTTAAAATGATTTGCCGTGTTTCTTAAAATAATTTTGTTTCACGGATTGGTTGATATTATTGAAACCTTTACATGTGTGATGATATTGAAACCTTTACATGTTGAACTAATAATTTTGTCACGGTTTGTAGCTATGTCTGAGGAGCTACCGAAGAGGCTTTTTAAGGAGGGCGAGGAGCCCCGAGTTACTCAGATCAACAACAACTGCAGGATCGACTACATAATCCGAAAGTTCCAAGCGTGGCTGCCAAAGGAGTTGGATGTCGTGAAGAAAGACCCGGTTTTTCATCAGATTTTTAAGCTCCATGAGAATGGTCTTGGATACTCTGCGAGGGTGATACACAGCTTCTTGTGTAGGGAGCTGGTGACTTTCTTACAGCACGAGCTATGGTTTGTCTTTGCGAGGAGACCGCTTCGATTCTCATTGCAAGAGTTCCACGCCGTAACCGGGTTTGAATGCGATACTCACATTTCGATTGAGGAGTTTGAAGAGTGGAAATATGATGGTGGTTTCTGGAGCAAGGTTTTGAGGAGAAAAGATGGAACAATTACACTCTTCAACCTGTGGACTAAGGACAAGGAAGCTGTAAAGAAATGGAAGAATGCAGATCGCATACGTCTTATCTACTTGGCGATCATTCTTTGTGTGGTATTGGCGAGAGATGAGAAGGCTAATATCCCCCTGAAGTACATCGCGGTGGTCATGGATCTTGACAGAGTTCGAAGGTATCCTTGGGGAGTTGCTGCTTATGACCTTCTCTGCAAATCCATAGCCAAAAATCGTTCCCAACTGAAGGAAAAGACCACTAGCTATGTCTTGGATGGCTTCTCATACGCCTTGCAGATTTGGGCAATGGAAGCGGTGCCAAAAATCGGGAAGCTTTGTGGAAAAAAGCTGGATAAGGGTTTCAAGGACGGTCCTAGATGCATAAACTGGATGGGAGCTGCGAAGGTGTCATATGAGGAGATCATTCGCTTGGAGGAGATTATTACACCCAAGGTAATTTTATCTATTTATGACGACTCTTTCCGGTTTGAAATGAGTAGTTAGTATCTAACTGTATTTCCCTGTCTTGTGTAGGATGACATCTACCCATACATCTCATGGACAGGAAATTATGATGTTGTCAAAGCTCAGGCGTTTCGCAGAGATGATGATGTGGAGGATGACAGAATCAAGGTTCTGATGGAGATGATAAAGAAGGGGCATGATTTTAGTGAGCATGTTTGGGAAACTGAAGAAAATGAAGTGATTTCTTTATCTCTCGATGACGAATCAGCTGTGAATGATGAAGCAAGCGTGAATGTTGAAGCAGCCGAGAGTGATGACGACTTTCAGACTCCGAAAGGATCAAAAAACGTTGGTTCTAGATCAAAGAGGGGTAAAAAGAGGCTTCCCGATCGTGGTATGGAGAAGAGAAAGCATAAGGTTCTCGCAAGTGGCGCAAAGCAAGCTCCTTTTAATGAAGACATGAAGGCTTTTATGACACAGTTGTTTGAGCACAACTTCTCTGGAATGGAACAAAGGATACAGAAACAGATGGCCGAGACATTTGAGCAGATGCGGACAGAGCTTAAACAATCACGTAAGGAAGCCAGCGTTGAAGTTGAGCTTGGAGAGCCTTCACCGACAAAGCCATCGACGAGCCAGGCACCGTTGAGGAGGTCCACACGCGGGGTAAACAAACACTAGTCTTCACCATCCTCTTCAATGTTATTTTGTCTTGTTTAAGTTCGTGGTTTGCGTGTCTGTTTGTTTTATTGGCATCTAAGTTATCGGCCTGAATTTTGTTGTACTTTATAAGGTCTCGGTTTGTATGTGTGCTTGGTGTGTAAGTGTTCTTGGTTTGTAAGTGTCTTGTTTGAACTTATGTAATGGTCTGGAACTTTTATGTAAAATAATTATTAATGATAATGTATTTTGGTATCTCAATTATTGCTTATTTGTCATGAAATAACAGGATGGTTCCGAGACTACATTCGATGTGAATTATAGTGAAGCAGATGATTTGGGTCGCGGGATAGGTACACAAGGGGTTGAAGGGCTTTCTCAGACGTCGTATGTGCCAGGCTTTGATCCATCTCAGGACAAAAAAGAAGAAGACTGGTGGACTCCAATGACTTCGGTCCGAGGTTCAGTGGATAATCCAGTAAAGAAAGAAAAGACAGAGATGAATACAGCTCCACCGCCGTCACAGTGGGAGAAATGGTGCAAAAGAAAAGGTCATGGACTTCAGCTTAGCGATTCACCATTGCCAGAAGATGCTTCTCCGCAGGCGTCACTTTATTATATCTCCGAAGAGTCATGGAAAGGATTCACGGAATGGGCATTAAAGCCTATACCTTTAACAATTGGTCCTACATGCTTTAATTTGTCTGTAGCTACAAGAGTAGTAAGTGCTGGAAAATGGCTTGGAAACGAGGTAATGAATCTTGTACTAACCTTTAGTGAATTTATCTTCCTAACACTTCTTATATGCTATATTACTTAACTTTCATTGTAAATTTTTAGGAGATGGATGCGGTTATGTTTATATGGCGTGTGAACACTACATTGAATCGTTGGGCCCCTCGGCGTGTTGCTTTCATGAGTGCTATGTTTTGCCTCCAAGTAGACGCTGCATACAAGAAGTTTTTACCAAACAAAAAAGCCTATCAATTGCCTGATTTCCTTCTTGGGTACGGCAGAGGAGAGCTTCCATCTCATGGGCGGACTGATCTAGTTTGGGGTGTTGATGTTGATCGACTCTACTTTCCTCTGTTTGTAAATGGTAACCATTCAGTTCTTTTTACATCCTAGTATACATTTCTTCGTTTACAAATTTTTGTGGACACGAACGCAGGTAATCACTGGGTTGGTGTCTGTGTAAACATCATTGAAAGAAAAGTAGAAGTCTTTGATTGCGGTCGGGGAAAGAACAGACAGTACGTTGAGAAGTTTGCTGCTATCATTCCTAGGATTGTGAAGTCCGTTGCACCACAAGAAAGACAGAAGCAGCTACTCCTCTCATCATATTCTATCGTGGATGTGCCTATGAAGTTGAGATTGAATAAAAGTTGTTGTGATTGCGGTGCATACGCTTTGAAGCACTTGGAATGCTCGCTGCTTGGTCTTGACGTCAGTTTAGTGGATGATGAAATCATTATGGGTTGTAGACAGAAGATTGGAGTGGACTTATGGGAGGCTGCACACGACCCCATCTTTGCTGAGGTTATGACACGATATGTGCCTTCACCATGGGAGAGGTCTGAGGTCTTTGACCTGGAGGATGATTGATTAACTGTGATTTTAGTAGTTTGGTTTGTTAGAATTAGAAAACAACTTTGGCTTTGGTATTTGATTTGAATTAAGAAACAACTCTAGCTTTGATTTTGTATAAATTATGAAACAACCCTATAAAGAACAAAATCATAAAAACTGAGGACCCAAACCCTAAACAAACCCTTAACTAAAACCATAACCATAGACATACCCTAACCAAACCCTTAACTTAAACCATAACCATAGACATACCCTAACCAAACCCTAAAACCATAATACAATCATGATTCTTAATCATACCCTAAACAAACCCTAAATCTGTAATTCATAGTCAAACCCTTAACCCTAAATAAACTCTAAAACCATAACCGTAGACATACTCTAACCAAACCCTTAACTAAAACCAAATACAAATTAATCCAACGCCTCAAACACACACCTATTTATTGATTATTTTTGTACATTGGTCACTATCTAAGTACGTCCGTCCACTATGTTTGATAGATGTTTAAACACTAATTTAGAGGGTTCAAAGACAAAGTTCTTGTGGTGTTATCGATAAATTCAAAATGATTTTTTTCTGCTCTGCCTTAGCTAGAATACGCGTTCTGGGAGTATGAAACGACGTAGTTTTGGTTATTTTTTTGACCTAATCTCTTTTCTTCCTCATTCTTCCTCGACAGAGAGATTGCAGCGGCGAAAATTTGGAGATCGACTCCCTCATGTCTTCAGTAAATTCTTCATCCACTACAAGAGATCGCCTCGCGAAACAACGGGGAATTCCCACAAGATGCAATTGCGGTGAGGCAGTGAATCGTTTCACTTCAAAAACAATTCAAAATCCGGGAAGATTATTTCATTGTTGTCCTTTGGGATCTCAAAAGGTTAGTCATGTTATCATATAACTGTCTCGTTGTTGTCCGATGAGAGTAGAATTAGTCAATCTAATTGTGTATTGGATGTTACTGATGAAGGACAAAACCCACTTGTTCAAATGGACTGACAAGTCAGTTGTTGAGGAGATTGAAGACTTCCAAGACCTGTTTGACGTGTTACTCGTTGACAATTCCGAGTTTCAGAAATCAGTGAGAGCTGGTGAGGCCATGATGACACGCCATGAGAGTAGAATTCAAGAGATGGAAGATGCAATGTGCCATTGCGAAGAGAAGACCTTGGAATGCATTAGGGAACTTAGGGGCATAAAAGCTTTGTTTGTGTGTTGTTTGGTGATGGTCTTCTTGTACCATATCTATGCATGATGTTCAACTACTTTTATGTGCTTCCTCAACTTGTTGTTTCTTATTTTCAAAGAAGTTAAGACCATGTTTCTTGTTATTTCGAGGTGATCATCATCTACTGAAACGAATTATTTTGCAATTACTTTGATTGTTACTAGAATAAATCGATTTGTCTCTATAGTTTAGCAAATACCAAATTGTCAAATAGGTTCTTAAACAGAAGATCAAATTGTTTCAAAAGCAATAAAGAAAAAAACAGAGACAGATGCAGACACATAACAAACTAGATGGGTAAATCGCATGTTCCTCTCTTGTGTCCTTCAGTTCCACAACGGCTACACTTATGCTTTTTATTCTTCTTTGATCCTTGAGAAGATGCGATCTTGTCTTCTACTGATTCATACCTTCTCTTTACTGGTCGACCAGCACTCTTTCTTGTCTTTGGTGGTAAAACCTTTGCAAGTTTAACCTCAGCAGGGACATTCCATTCTGACTCTACAACTGCTATTGGATTAATGGAATCTGCATAGGCGGTTCTCCACGCTGCAGTGCTGTATAAGGCGTCAGTGAATCTGTGCACTTCCATACCTGTCAATCTCAAAAAAAACTTGATCAATATGAAGTCTATATGATGAAAATCCCGAAAATAAATAATTCTCAAGTATTCATGTGTTTATACTTCCATACCTCGTGAATAAATTGCAGGAATGGCGTGTCGGCAAGGAATTTTTCCTATATCATACTTACCACATGTGCATGTTCTTCTTTCCAAATCAACATGACAATCATATATGTCTCCTTTTACAACCGATCTGAAGTTGTCAACCTTGTAAACCTGGAATCCTTTTGCCTTCACAATTCTCCTATCAATCTTTCTCTCCACCTTAGCGGTTAAAGGATCTAGATGCTTTGAGCTTAACAAGCGACGCTCATAGAACCATCGAGTCAACAGTTCTCTTATACTATCAAGCAAAGGAATAACCGGATATTCTCTAGGTATTCTAAGAACTGAATTTATAGACTCTGCAGGGTTCGTGGTCCTAATGTCATACCTGGAACCAGGGAAGAGAGAACGAGCCCATTTGCGCACATCAGCCTCCCGTAGATATCTTCCAAGCTCAGGACTCATATCAAAAATTTCGGTGATACGTTCTTGAAATTCAGTGTATCTATATGCCCGTGAAGCCTTTTCTACCAACGCAGTCAATCCTTTTGTCTTGAAAAATGAGACCACATTGGTCAATAAGTGATGAATGCAAATTCCATGTGCTGATCGAGGGTAGACAGTCCCAATAGCTTTAGAAATAGACGCATTTCTATCTGAGACAAAAGCTAGGTCTTGACAATCAGCAATAACCACTTTCAACTGTCTGAAGAACCACCCCCAAGAATCGTCATTCTCTGAATCAACAACCCCAAATGCAATCGGATACAAATTAGAGTTACCATCTACAGCAGTAGCAACAAGAAGTGTCCCTTTGTATTTATTTTTCAGAAAAGTTCCGTCAACAACAATCACCCTTCGCATTGCATTGTAGAATCCTCTAACTGATTGCCCAAATGACATAAATAGATACATGAATCTTCCCTTCTCATTAGTTTCATAGTGAGTATGCGTACCAGGATTTGCTTCTTTAATCATATGCAGATATGCTGGTATTTTAGAGTAACTGCGATCTGGTATACCTCTAGCAGCTGCAATAGCAAACTCACGAGCTTCCCAAGCGTGCCAATAAGTAATCTCACAACTATGCTCCATTCTCATAAATTGAATGATGTCATTCGGTTTTGGGCCATCGTTTGCATCATCAAATCGATGTTGTATCAGAGTCCCAATTGTTCTTGCTGATGCTGTTTTTCCGAATTTCCTTTTCTTTGAAGGAGCACATGAATGTCTTCCATCACATTGGTTGATCATGAAATATGTAGACCCATCTATTCCTTCTGCACGCACAGTCCAGTTGCACAATGCATCTTTACATCGAATATACCACCATTTTCTCGTGGATTTGATAACAGTGTAATCGAAATTATTCTTCATCGCTAAAATTTCCATTGTTGCCTTCAGAACCCCTTTACTTGTGAAAATTTGATCCTTCTTCACGAAGTCTCCTCTCCAAGCTCGACCATCCTTATCACTGTCTCCATTGTTTTGAAAAAGTTCAATGTTTTCACTCCTTAAAGGACCGCAACCATCTGCAGCGACATGATTCGTTCTTTTAACAAAAGACTCCTTTGACGGCTTGACAAACTCTGCTCGATTTATCTCAGGAACTTCTTCATCCTCAACATTACTTGAATCGCAAGGCTCCTTATTCAAATCGATATTGACTCGTTCCTTTTGATTTACACCGGAAACAGAGAACATCACACACAAGGTAGTAGACGATTCCCTCTTTGCATAGCCCACAAAATTAGATGCTTGCCGATCATTGGTGATAATAATAGGAGGATTCCCTTTTTGATTCAACAACGAATAACTGAACTCGGCATTAATGGCATTATGGTCCACCCCATAATCCTCACACACCATTATCTTGAGCTGCTTCAACGTAGTAGTAGTTGCTAATGTTACCATTCGACCACGCCTTTCTTTGTCTACCACGAAACTCCAGTCATCACCGCGACTACACATCCATTCACCCGATTTGACATAGATTAGAACCATGTTGTATTGATAGAGAAAAGAGAGATGATTATGTCGATGAAGAAGAGAGAAACACAAAGAACGACGACAAAAGATCGTGGGAGAAGGAGAAAAACGTGGGAGAAAATATTCTTGGAGATATTTAGGGAAGATTTAGTTTAGATTTAGGAAACATCTTTAACCGATTATGGAAGTTTCCATATTTTTCGGATTTCCTGTAGAATGTATAACCTATGTAAGTCAGAACACAGTAGAGTAGATGTGAAACATATTCTTCCCTAGGCGCCACATAAGGTAAAAGGCAGACCACATCATGGCTCCAAATATAGATAGGGTATATCAACGCATTGTGGCTACATGTCGTAACCAAGCTAAAGGTATAAGAAAGATATCTTTCTTGATTATAACGTAACGTAACCTAGCTTTGGTTAGAATATATAAGAAAAGATAGGTTACGTTGTATACCAAAGATATATCTATGTATAAACATTAGTAGCCGAATTCTAGACTAAGTAGATGACCAGAATGAGTATTATAACTGTAGCTAGAAGATGAAATAAAATATGATTCATTTTAAAAAAAAAAACAATTTAAACATATATATTGTCATACTTATGTTTCCAATAGTTTTGATATTTTTTAACATTTTTAAAATTCAGTTTACTATTTTTTCTATTAAAAAAGGGTAAAATATGTCCAGAATTGTCCAAAATATCAGAAATCCTATTGTGACAAATAAAAGTTCAAAGTGTCCCATTTTTCCAATTTTCCCTTTATTATAACTAGAGCCGGGTCCGCGCTACGCGCGGATAACATGTTCAATTGAAGTAAACTTTTAATTTTTGGTATTTTTAAGTTCTAGAAATTGGAAGTTATTTTTTGTGTATTGTAGAATGAACCATATAGTAAATTTGAATAATATATTAGGTTGAGCAAACAATTTTTTTAGGATAAAAGAGTATATGAGTGGACATTTTTAATTGACGTAGAAAGCAATAATTTAAATTTTAAAACAGTTGACCGGTGTCGTTTGATGTCTTGTTGTTCATCCCATGTGGAGTTATGGCTTCAAGCTTAGTATAGCAGTTTATTCCTCTTTTGGAAGCGTTGTATGATATCAATGTCGGTGTCGAAGTAAAAGCGCGATCCAGGTGTGGTTGTGAGTGATAGTTTCCCTGTAAAAGTGAAATATTTGTAAGCATTTATTTTGACGTAAATATTATGTTTAGTTTATTACCTTCATGTAACCGTGGAATGATATTTGTGATGATTACGATTTGGTTTTTTCTGGTAGATATGTGATTTAGCTCCCTGAAATTTGCCGTCTCATTGTCCCAGATAGTTAGACGTACCATTTTGGATCTACTAAAAATAATTGTATTATATATTTATTAGTTAAAATAAATATTATTTAATAAAGTGTTAGTACCTGTGTAAATGCAATCCAACAAAGATCTTGGAATATGTGTTCTTGTTATATAAATCACTTCCTTGGATGAGGCATATTCGACCAACAACATCTCTGATAATATTTTTTTATAGTGAGGAAAAAGAGAATTTATTTGTTTGCGAGACCCCGACAATGGTTTTTTTTTTACCTGGGAAGAAATTGGTTGCACTTGCTAAGCTGATCAATTGGGGGTAGCGTTGGGGCCGGAATATGTATGAAGGTATTGGTGGAATGTTTTCTTCAATCTGTGTAATAATTGTTGTCTCATTGATATTGATTATGTAGGGTTGAACTGTAAGACTGTACCGTTGGTTATTGGGAAGGAGATTAAAATATCTAATGTGATAAATTTTCCCTTTTTCGAACCGTTGGTACATTTTGTCCGACGTAGACATAGGCACCCTCCCTTCCATTTTCTGTTCCTGTTGAGTGGTTTAAAGCAATCATTTCATATGTAGTTGGAAAGAATAAAAACATAGTATTTTTTAGACAAACCTGGATGTCAAGACAAATGAAAGTTGTTCATAAGAAAGCATTTTTGTTTTTGTGATTTGTGATGAGCCACATCCTAATGGTCCTAGCGATTATTGGTTGTGGTCCGAGGTTGTTGTTCTTGTTATTGTGATCTTCGGCTGCATGATTTGCACAGATAACAGTGTGATTTATTTTTTATTGACATTTTTTTTTAATTTTTTGAAGTGAACATAGTTATAATTTGTTTGTTTTTAAAAAAAATTGGATTTCTTTCATTTAATTTAATATAATTAAAGAATATGTATTTGGAGTGACCAAAATTTAATTTAATTTTTATTTTGAAGTGAAGATAGTTTGTTTGTTTGTTTTTTATTGCCCATCAAAAGGACGTAGCATGAGTATTTGGAAGTGTTAATTTTTAATTATTTTGTTGGATTTAAATATAATAAAAAGGAACTCTAAGAAGTAATGTCAACATTATGTCAAATCAGTTATTTAGTATACATTATATTTTATTATTGGTTGAATAATAAATATTAATGATGTTTTATTTTAAAAATGTATAATATAAATATGTTGTTGTAAAATTAATACGGTTCATAATTTGTATTTTTAAATACAAAAAATCACTACTATCTGAAAGAAAATCTACCTTAGATTTAAGTATTAAATTAATATATCAATACTAATAATTTTTTGATTCAAAAAGGAACTTGTAAATATAAAATACCTCCAAGAAGGGGAGGATCTCTGGATGTTGATTTGTCCATAGTGTTGAGATCAGCACTTCTTTAAACAAAATGAAGAATATTAAAATGATTGTTCAGATCGACCACCAAAAAAAAAGGTTACCTAATTGGCTTTTGCGACGAAGGGGTAGAGCTGGTTGATCGTAGACGATTTCTTACCAAATGACGTTAGGAGGTTTTCTCGTGGGATTTTGTATCTACGTGCAGATGTTGATAACTTAAACGGAATACCAATGCTATAGACTAATCGTTTGAATAGCTTACACTGATTAGGTTGAATAACTTAGACTGATTTTCTGCAGAGGGAGAGACGACGGATAAATGTTATGGTGAGCGTAGAGTCAAAGCTTGAATATATATTTTGATTAACATTATGGTTTTGTTTCCATATCTTTTGTTTTTTGTATTAATGGCAGAATATATGTTATTTACTTCTTAGTGAATGCAAGAAGATTTTTTGCTAGAAGAATATTACTATGGGGCCAGTTAAACTTGGTGAAATCGTTTTTGATTTAGACGTGTATAGCTAGAAGTCTATCTAATAATTAACAGCTCAACAAAAATCAATTCATGCATGCATTTGTTTTATTATAAGGCAACTCGTAAAGGACGTATTCCTTATTGTTTGCATGCATTGCAATTTGTTTACGTGTTCTTAGTGAATAATTAACAGGTACACATAATTAATGGACTGGGCTGCGAGATTGTTCTTTTAATTCGAAGCCCACTCGCTGTAACCAAACCAAACTAAAGCAATTTTAATTCGAACCTCATTCTTTTAATTCGAAGCTCACTTGTTGTAGCCAATTTTGTAACCAAAGCAACTTTAATTTGAACCCCACTCACTGTAGCCAATTTTGTAATCAAAACCAAGTCCAAATTTTTTATTGCAATTTTAATTGGAAGCCCAATCCACCAGTGACATGGTAGTATGATTGGTGGGGATTATTTTGCCCATGTTGCATCCCTTATAAGTTCTCAATTTAGCTTCTTTTATATAGTAGGATTACTTGGGAGATTTATTTTTTGGTGTGTGTTAATTATCACTAGCTTATTAGTAATGAAGGTGTGGGTGTATTTGCCGCTCATGAACTTTTTAGTATGTACTTTCTAAAATTTGTTAGGCAAATTTGGATTGTCGAAAAAAGTTAAATGCAAAATTCATTTACTATCCCCGTTAACTTTATTGTTCGATTATGAATTGTTTTCACATCTAATTAGTGATATCTAGCTATACATTTGTATAACGGTAACCTGTAAGGCAAGTTAAGAGATATATTTTAGCATTTGAAAAAGTGTTTGGCGAAATAATGTAGTGTACTGTTTAACTAAATAACAAGTAACAATTGTGAGGTGCATGATCCAGCCGCCATATATTTACTGATCTAGTGTATTTGAGTTATTATCTTTATCATATTTTGATTTTTCACTATTTTTTACTATTTGTTTACTATTTTTTTAATATTTTTTAATATTTTTTTCTTAATTTTTCCTAGAGTCAGTATTGTTTAGAACCAAATTAAAAAAAAAAATGCTATTTTGGTCATTTTTTTAGAACTATTTTTGTGACAAAAACTTAAAAAATACTTGAGAGAACTGCCTATTTTTATGTAACCAAACCAAATTGTTTAAAAAATTGTATTTTCTTAATCATCATGCAAAAACCTTAAATGCCTAGCAATTATTACAGTGAGAAGAATATAGAAAGTGAAATTTCATGTTAGCAAATGAATTAAAAAATTATCAAATGTAAAAAAAGTGAATCAGGGGCAGACCAAGGTTTTTTTATTATGTGCGTAAAATAAATTTTTATCCAGTTTGAAATTTTCACATTTGGCATTCAAAATAACTATAATTTATTAGTAAATAAAAATAAATTGGAGGATAAGTTTTATTAAAAAAAGATACCAACTCAAGGAAACATTAAGAAAAAAATAAGTAAAAATAAATTAAATATTTTACAAATATAACATAAATACACTAACGAGTAAATACATGGTAACTGAATCCTCCAGTTATCAAACCACTAGTAGAGAAGAAAATATAAAAAGTCAATTTCATGGTACAAAAAAAATGTCAAATACAAAACCAAAAAAAAATGTGGTTTTCTATCCACAAGTGCAACATAAGGGAGACTCGGGATCTAGCTCCAGTCAAGGGAATGGTAAAAACATTTTTCGGACGTCTGTAGGGTCCTTATTCAACCGTCGTATTTATGAAGTTCATTGACGACTTCACTGATTCATCAGATAGGATTTCGTGAAGCGTCGTACTACAGTGAATATCAAAACAACGGTTAGGAACAGATACAACCAAAAGAGTTAAATGGAAAGAATTCAAAACAATAAAAAAATGCGAAAAGCTGCATAATTCACAATGAAAAAACATATAGAAAGAAAGTAGTGGCTTAGATCTAGCGGATTTCCCCTACAAGGAAGGACTTTGTTTACAACTAGTTTTAGGTGATTTTTAGTTAACTATATTTGCAGTTTATCTAAATGGTAAATTTTTATATTTGTATTTTTGAGAGATAATAGAAAAAAAAGTAATGATAAAGATTTGTTTATTAAATACCAAATTAATAATGTTTCTAATGAAATATGACTTTGGCTAATTTTTGGTATTACTATACAAAACTATATAGGATAAACAGTCATACTTTTGTTTTTTTTTTACCAATATAAAACATACTATCATACCAGCCAGGTGAAAACCTTTGACAATATTTTCACTATTATTGTAATTTCTTTTATTTAATATAACGTTATTTATCCAAAATGATATTCATCAATTTTTATTTAATTTAACATGATTTATCCAAAATGGTAAATCATATTTCATCTCTTTTGTAAATCATATATGGTTTTTGTTTACAAAATAAATCTGTTTTATCCATACTAAACAAACTATCCAAGAGACTCAAGAGTCAACAATCCATGATAAACAATTTTGGTAAAGTATTATAGAAAAACTAATCCATATCATATTACTCTTTCTGTTTTATATAATTTTCCGTTTTATAGTTTCAACTTTGTTTCATTTTAATGTTATTTTATGTTTTCAATGCATTTATTTTGATGATTTTTCAATTTTACCCTTATTTTTTAACTCATTAATTAGGTTAATCAAACAAAACAACATATTAATAAAATATTTTCTTGATTAAAGAAAATTAGTTATAATTTTTATTTTTGTATGCTATTTTTATGGAAAAACATTAGTGTTATTAGTGGTATTTTTCTATAAAATATCAATTATTTTATATGTTATTAATAAATATATAATAAATTAGAAAATAAATTGGGAA
This sequence comes from Brassica rapa, assembly GCF_000309985.2. Taxonomy (NCBI): domain Eukaryota; kingdom Viridiplantae; phylum Streptophyta; class Magnoliopsida; order Brassicales; family Brassicaceae; genus Brassica; species Brassica rapa. The sequence goes on from NC_024802.2 coordinate 13,659,770, forward strand.
ATTATCTCAAATAGGCCTTTTTAAGTTTTTGTCATAAATATAACCATCAAAAAATAAAATGACCGAAATAGCACTTTTTTATTTTGAAAAAATTAATATTTATTTTTATTTTTAAAAATTGAACTCATCCCCAAAACCCAATCCCTTAACTCTAAATCTTAGATTAGTTAACCCTAAAAGTACAAATGCATATTTACCTATTCAATAAACTTCTTTTGGTCATTTTCCTCCTTGGGAATATTTTTGTGAAAATAAATTAAAAAAAACTATTTAAAAGAATTTTTCTAAAAATTTTATTAAATAAAATTAATACAACCAATACAAAAAACTATTGTAGTAGGTCTCTAATTGGACGTCAGAGGTTTTAGAGAGAGAGAGAGAGAGAGAGATCTGGTTTTCCGGCCAACGGAGGGGCTTCCACAGCCACCGTTGGTCCGGATCTGTGTTTTTCTTTTTCCATTTCCGTTTCTTTGCTCGATTTGGTGTGCATGTTTTTGAGAGGGAGAGATCGTTTTTCTCCGTTTAGCTTGGATTTCGGGAGGTGGAGACTTATTCAGCTCCACCGTCGCCGGCTCTTGTCCCCGCGGGTGGAGGCTCTCTTAGCTCTGCGTCGCCGGCATCCGTGGCTTTTGTCTGCGAAGGCAGTGGTGGTTGGTAGTTTGGCTCTGCGGGAGTCGGTGTAGTCGGCTCTGGGTGTCCTGAGAGTTGGAGGCGTTGGTGTGGGGGCTTCCGGGTTTAATTCACTGGATGGATCTGTGTGTGGTGGCTTCGTTTGTGCTCAGGATGAGATCTCGATCTAGATCGATTGATGCTCTCCGTTGGAAGAAGCGATGGTGATGAAGTGGTATGCGGCGTAGATGCATGCTCCTGGTGTGGCCGATGGGACGCCGTCCTAATTCCGGCGTAGTCTCTCTGGGCGGTGGCGATGACGCGGTTTCGTGACACGTGTTAAAGGTCGAGACGCGTGTTGTCGGTGGTCGGTTTTAATGTAATGGGCTTGGACCCATTTTGTATGGTTATCTTTTACCTGGGCTTCATTAGTTTGGGTCTTTAGGTTGTTGTAAGATTATGGGCTTTGGCTTTTTTTAATAAACTGGAAAAAAAAAAGTAGATCTCTAATTTCAAATAACATTAATTTCAAATAATGAAAACATCATTTATTTTGCAATAAAAATATATTTCTAAAACACCACTTATAATGAAATGGAGTAATTAATTAAAACAGAAGTCACCATATAAAGTGAACCGTCTATTAGTCAATATATAAAATCATCATTGCTTCAAAATCATGAATAATCAAAACATAACATACATGCTTAATCATGAATAATCAAAACTCATACATTGCTTCAAAATCTACTAAAATTCATCATAAAATAAAAAATAATTTATCCAGAGCATATTGAGACACAAGGGAGAGATTGTGAAATCTGAAAACCAGTGGGAATCAGTGTCATCACCATGCTCGTCATGAGAACATCATAGGAAGCTTTGATGGCTAAACCAAACCCTAAAACCCGCTTCATCCTTCGAAGCGATTTTCCCGGTAAAATTTCAATTTCTCCGTCTCCGATTCTCCATTTTTTTTTTCAGTTGAAACTAAGGTTTATTATTAGGGTTTACATCCTCATCGGATCATGTTCTTCATTGTATATTGAGATTCTACTCTCTCTTTTCTTCTATCTTCAAGTCCTTTTGTGTTTGGAGATATTTCTATCGAATTTTGTGGTGGATGCATAAAACTCTCAGCTTTATGATATCTATATTATTTTTCTTTCCAAAGCTTATCTCTTTGCGACAAAAAAAACGATTGTTTGTAGAGGAATTAACTTTCATTTGATAGTGAGAGACATTAGAGCTGAAACTGAGTGAGGTATACTCTGTTTCTTAGTTTCACACTGAAGATTCATGAATGTAGCTTTGAATTCTTATTTTTATTATCTACATATGTCTTAAGATTCTGATTAATAAAGCGTTGCAATATTTACTTGATGGTTCTGTGATTACAGCTTGAATTCACAATAATTAGACAATTAAAAAAGTCATCGGAAATATGCTTTGTATTTGTTGGTAAGAACCTCATTTGCTACTTTTGTGTGTGTGTTTTTGTTAGAAAGATGCGGATTAGGAAGATTAGTTTTCTAGGCTAAGATTTGGTTTTAAGTCCCAAAGAAAGGAGTAAAGGTAGCTGCTACCAAGAAGACAATATCAATCAGTTTGTTTTTAAGGTTTTTTTACATACACATGTTTATGGCTTTTTTTCCCCCGTAATTTTATGTTATGCTGTGTTATATTTCCAGGAGAACGTAACGAACCTTCTATTTGAAAAAGAAGGCCTAAGCATTTTGTATTGGTGGACCTCTTCCTCCCAAGAAGGATCTTACTCACTGCATCAAATGGCCAAAGGCAATCCATCTCCAAAGGCAGAAGATGATCCTTAAGCAGGGGTGGAAGGCCCCACCATCAATCACCTCACTAAGACTTTCGGCAAGGTTCTTGGTAAAGTCTATTACATAATTTTAATGTTGATTTTGGAACTTTTATTGCATAATTTCACTATATTTGTTGTAACAGCTGATTGAAACTAACAGAATATTGTATTGATGTATCAATGAACATGCTCTTTGTGTGTGTAGAACTTTCCTCGACATAATACAACACATGTCTATCACATATGCAAGCATCTTGATACAGCAGTTAGTGATAATGTTTTGCAGCTTTGGTATTTTACTTTGATGTATTATGTATCACTGTTACGGGTGATGATCGTTTGCATCTTTAGATTGGTTTGAAACAAATACGTTTATGATGTATTTAAAGATTCAAATATCTCCATATACAAACCTAATCTTCATAAAATAAAAACTAATCTTCATAAAAGAACATGAATAAATTCTGCGGATATAATATTTATATTATTAAAATATTAAAAAAAACACATGTATTATGTTGAACGCAATTTTTTTTTGTCATCAAATTACTCAATACTCAGGTTGAGTATGCAAATCAAATTGGTAGTTTGATTCTATATTTCACATTTCTAAAACGAAAACATATATACATTTGGAAATATGATAAATATTTAGAATATATAACAAAAATAATGTGTAAACAAAATCTAAAGTACAATGAGAACAAATATCTGCGCGGTTGCACGGGTTTAAAAATATTTCAAATTACATTAGTTCTTAAAACAGATTTCAGAATATGAAAGTATATTACAATTATCTACAGGTTATACATTCAAATAAATAAGAGATGATAAATAATTATATTAACTCATTTCCATTAGCCAATATTAAAACAACATTGATCAATAACACGTTAGAAATGAATGACCTCATTTGAATTATAAATTACTAGATATAAGAAAATAAACAAGAACAAATTAAATAAATAAATATATTTTTTGTTAATAAATACAAATAAAATGACTAAATAATGAATTATTATTTTTAGCTTCTTAAAACTTTTTTGCGTCCCCTAAGATAGATATATCAATTTGTTAGATATCAATTTGTCTAATAGTAAAATGTGAATCTAATAAAATAAATATATAATATAAACAAAAAAATACATGTGACGATTTGAAACGATTAATTTACATCGTACAAAATATAAAATTATTATGTTTGAAAAAATCATATAAATGTTTAGCTATACTGTTAATGTTATACATATATATCACTAATGAGATAAAATTACATTTTTGTATATATAAGTGAAGGCGATACCCGTGCGGTTGCGCGGATTCAAAATCTAGTATATTAAGAGAAGTACAAAATAGAAATGATCCTTAGTTTTACAACTTATTTACACTAGAATGCCATTAAAATAATTATTGAACATATATTTAAGTATGTTTGTCTTTTCTAATTTAAATAATATATTTAATAATATAATTTTTCTGATTTAAAACTTATTCCTTTAATCGAATCTTAACCAGAATAGATTTTTCAATAGAGTTTCTAATATATTTTGTATTAATATATTAAATATTATTCTATTTATTAGTAATAAATAATAAATTAAAAACCACAGATCATAATAAATTTATATAATATATCAATAAATATAAAATAATCTATCCAAACATTATTGGTAAAATGTTTTTCATATACAGTAGAACTTTTATAAATGAATAATGTTGTACTCTGAAATTTTATTAATTTATAGAGATATTAATTTACAAAAGTTTTCATATTTAGATTTTTTATTTTAAGATATATTAATTTACAAAAGTTTTCATACTTATATTAAAAAACGGATTAAAATACGGAGGGAGTATTATTGTGAGATAACCGAACTTGTTTAGGATGAAATGATACTAATTTGAAGAGAGAGTACTGGTGCGAGGATATCATGCCTTGATATAATATAGCACAGTTTTGAGGAGTAAAGTTATTTGAGGAGGTATGTAAATATTGAAATACCACATTTCTCTGGTTTCGGACTACTAACACGACACTATTGAAAAAGTTAATTTTGGATATAAGCAAGTGAAACATAGACTTATGATTTTAATTTTTTTTTAAATAACATACATAAAAACAAAATTTCTAAATTATTAACATAAATTATTTATAAATTGTCTACAATCCTAAATATCTTAGAGCCAGTCTTTGATGAAATCTAGATTATCAGGACGTAACAGAAAAAGAATCATTATGAACTCCTCATATAGTTTATATACACTACTCCAGCAGCGTTTTAAGATTCACCAAACTCTACATGTGGATCTCAATATTTAATTAAATAAAGTGATACCCAAAAGAAAAAATAAAAACAACACCGACACAACAGTTAAAATACGGTAAACCCTCTTGTTATGATTTCGCTATCAATGAATAGAAACATAAAGTAAATATGGAATTTACTATAAGAAGTGTTGGCCGAAATTAAAATTGAAATGCAACAATTCATGGGAGGAGATCTTATGCGACGATCATAAGTCATAACCCAACTAGAGAACCTAGGGGTGGGCACTTTACCCGATATCCGAAGTGGCACCCGAACCCGATCCGAAAAACCCGAACCGAAATCCGAACCGAAGTAGCAAAATACCCGAACGGGTATTGAATAAGGAGAGATTGGATATCCGAACCCGAACGGGTAATACCCGAACCCGAATGGATATCCGAAGATAACCGAACATATGTATAATTAACCTTATATTTCTAGTTTATATCTCTCATTTTATATAAAATATTTATATTGATACTACACATACTTTAAGATCATATGATATACATACAATTACGGAAAAAAATGATTTGTTATTCACTTAAAATGCATGTCAAATTTTTTATTTCAAAAATTAACAAAAAGATACATCCAAAATTTTTTAAAAATAACTAAATTAGTGTCTTTTTAGTTTTAAAATGTTATGTCCAAATCTATTAACCATTCAATCTATTAGAAATAAAAATTAGTTAACTGAAAGTTATATTTTTAAATACAAGAAACTTGAGAAATGAAAATTTTAATTTTTTTTTCCAAATCTAAATATCCGAACCCGATCCGAAATAACCGAATCCGAACTAAAAATATCCGAACCCGACCCGAAGTACAAAAATACCCGAACGGGTTCTACACCTCTATACCGAAATACCCGAAAATCCGAAATACCCGACCCGAACCCGAACGGGTACCCGAACGCCCACCCCTAAGAGAACCCCACCCACCCACTTGTGAATTGAATGGATCATACTAAAGTAGAATGTGCCGTTACCCCTTATTTGATTTCACCATTTGTGAATTGTGATGTAGACTTGTAAGTGGCCTTCTTCTTTTTAATTTTCACATATGCTCTTCCCCATTTGTCAAAAAATACTCAATAGCCATGACTTGCATGCATTTAGGTTGTTTTGGACGGTGCATTTAAGGATAAAATCAGTATTACAATGATGTAAACCCTGATTGGAGTAGTCAAATATAGCCCTCATTCATATATGTAAATTATTTTATTCTATATCAAACTGGAATTTATATTTTGGAAAAACAAAGTTTTGTCATGGTAAACACATGTTAAATAAAAAATTGTATATAATCTATCTATAAGACGCAATGTTCATACATGAGATAATCAGATAAATTATATTACCTCAGTAAAAGAATGAGAGAATAAAACCAAAAGATTAAAGATACAACACAATGAAGATACAAATTCAATGCAACATATATGAATTTTAATGAAGAAAATTAGCAATCCAATCACTCAACTGGAAGAAAAAAATATAGAGGTTCGAATTCCTTCTTCAATTGCATCAATGCAAATGGTTCTTTTTCTTTTGATTTCTTAGCCTCTAGCGAAAAGGATCCGACTAATATTCAGAAAACCCACTGCATGACCAACAATATCTTTCAAACAACAAACGTAGTTGGGTCCAACATAATTAAAATCTTAAACGCACACTTAAAATGCTTAATCTACTTAGACGGTGGGTATTTAATCCCCTATCAGTACTATCATCGACCAATGATGCGATCTTAACTTTTCAAAAGGACACAAAATGAAACAAAATAGTACCATTGAAATGTAACTGGGGACACGACAACTATTGTGGTATTATTGGAAAAAAATTGAATTTATTTCTGTCTTTTTCTTCCTTTTGTTTACCATAATGAATTGATCTTTTTTGTTTCCTTTGTAAATTCACTAATGGTAAATGTAAACCATTGGTAACTGTTAGTTCTTGAAGTGTTTTAAATCTATGTACACTAGTATGAAAAAAAAGAAAATTGAATTTTGAAACTAATATAAATATGATCTAATGGATTGTTAATTTATTTATTCCCATAAAAATATAAAACCCTAAACTAGTATTTGCTTTAATACATTTTTGCTTTTAAGATTTTTTTTGTTTTTTTCGTATTGATCCGCGTTCGTTTCGTAACAGAAATCAACTTATTAATCAATCAATCTCTGTACAATATAAAATAAAATAAATAAATATATATATATATATACAAAATAAATTTAGCGATGAACATTGATCAAATCAGTTTTTTGCGAGCTTTACCTTTTTTCATTAGAAAATTATATTGATCATTCAAAGCCAGAGATTACACATGACAAACTAGTATTTGCTTTAATACATTTTTGCTTTTAAGATTTCTTTTTGTTTTCTTCTTATTGATCCACGTTCGTTTCGTAACAGAAATCAACTTATTAATCAATCAATCTCTGTACAATATAAAATAAAATCTTTTTCAAAAAATATATATATATATACAAAATAAATTTAGCGATGAACATTGATCAAATCAGTTTCTTGCGAGTTTTACCTTTTTCATTAGAAAATTATATTGATCATTCAAAGCCAGAAATTACACATGGCATGATTTAACTCATATGATTTTTCTACTATTTATGTATATATTAATATCTAGTGAATGTATATTTCAAAATTAGTTATTGAAATAATTATAAATTATTAAATTATTTCTATAATATTATAATTAAAATAAATAGACTATTGCCTTTATGTCAATTAAGTTTATATTTTAAAATTTTAATTTTTTTATTACAATAGCTATATTATTTTGAACTTGTTATGTATTCAAAAATTCAAACCGTGTTATCAACATAGTATAAGTAAAAAAAATTAATCTATTAAACTAATAAGATTATTTATTTTAAAAATAATTAGTTTGATGATATTTTTTTTAAAAAAATAGTGTTATTTTTAGTTTAAATAGGATCTCTGATATTTCAGGACCGGCTCTGTATGTACGTGCTTCAGTGTGCTCTAAAGCTCAATAACGTTATTGGCGCTAGGTAATGACTAAATGTTATTCTACTCGACTTTTACATCATAATGGTTCTTTTCGAAAGTTTTATATTGTTTTAGGGTATTATAGTATTATTATATTCGGTAAAAGACATTTATTAAACGTGTCTGTCATTAATATCATAGAATCGTCCTTATACATTGTCAAACAATAAAAAGGTTATAGACTATAGGATATGTGTCTCGGTTGTTTTCCACTAGCGTTGGCGATTGCATGTTGCAATATAATATTTTCATAAATGAAACCACACCATTTATTACAACTAGAAAATGTTAATTAATAAACATAATGATGAAAAAGTTGTTTCCATATATCGTTTGCGTTTGCACCTTGCAAGAAATATTTTATAAACATGAAATCAAATATTTAATTTGTTTAATATGATAAATATTTTAGGGGGAAATTACATATAATTATATAAACACAAATGCAACAAATATGGTGTTTCGTTGATGATAGCTTAATTAATTACCCCATTATGTAAATTTTATTTGATTTAAGATTAATTTAGTACCCAAGTCCCAATCTTCAACAAAAAGTTGCATTTTGTGTACAATTTAGGTATGTATTATTTGTATGATTTATTTTCTGAATAGCCAATTACTGGATATAAATTAAATAAATAACAATAATTTTGACATAATAAAAAACTAACAATTACACTTTAATTAATCCGGTTATACTTTTTCTTTTATCATTATCCGATAAAAAATATTTCAAAAAAAAAGAACTAGTCATCCACGTCACACATTTATTGACCATATACAAATACACTGAATGTTATATTCAATATCGCTGAAATAGTATAGAATTATAATCTCATCCACATACCCTAATAATAAACATTACCCTAATTCTAACCCATATATACTAAACCTTATCACAATCTCATCCCAACCCCTAAATATTAACCCTAAATCCTAATCAATAAACCTTAAACCCAATTATAAACTATAAACTCAAATATAAACCTTAATTAATCTGGTTATACCCTTCCCATTTACCATTATCCCATAAAAATATCTCAAAGAAAAGAAGAACGATTCATCTACATCATACGTTTGTTAACCGTATACATATACACTAAGTGATCTATCCCATATCGCTGAAATAGTATAGGGTTTTAACCTCATCCACATACCATAATAATAAACATTACTCCACTTTTAACTCATATATACTAAACTTTATCACAATCTCATCCGAACCCCTAAATATTAACCCTAAATCCTAATCAATAAACTCTAAACCCAAATAAAATAGAATAAAATTAGGGTTTAAATAGTGTGAAATTTAATGTAATTTGAAAATTTTGACCAGTTATAAAATACTGCATCTTTTTTTTATTGAATGAATTAGTTTTATTTAATGTTATTTTATGTAACCAAGCCAATTACATAAAAGTTTGTATTTTCTTAGTATTTGCGTAAAAACTTTAAACACTTCTTAAAATAATACAGAGAGAGGAGTATAAACTTTTTTTTTTGTCAACGGAGTATAAACTTTAAACAATGCAATACTTATACATCAGTTGTGTTTATTCTAATAATCGCTACATTTTCTTATAACTAATTAAATGTCAAAATTTGAATTGTTGTGTCGTGGGGTATGTCAAACATCAAATCGCACGACGTTACACAGCTGGGGCCACATGTACAATTCAAGACTTATTTTGATCGGGGACATAAATTACAATCGATTGAGTTTGAGCTAAGAACACAACTCAAGATGTTGCCAATTATAAATTAGTTTAAAAATTTTGAGTTATATTTTTTATCCTTGAGTTGCAATTTTGAATTATTCATATATAACTAATTGATAATTCAATTGTTAACTCAACATTATACAAAATTCAATGTATTAGAAGTTGAGGTATTATTTACGATTTTGTGTTCGTGATCCTACATTACTTTTACATTTTTAACAATTTTAGTAATTTAATACATCTATGATTGTCTCACGTCTAGATTTTGTCAATTCATAAAATATTTTTAAAGAACTTATATACCTTGCATTTACTCATTAGTCAAAGATGTTTATAAACTATTATTTCCATTTAAATTACTTAAACAAAATTATTCATATAATTTTAATTGCTAATTCTATTTGGTAACAAAAACATTGCCTACATTAAATTACATAAATATATAGGTATATCTTTTGTTAGAGTAACACAAATCATACTTCCTTAATTAAATTACTTAATATAATCTATTTTGTTTTGTACTTTATTTAATTTAATTTATAAAAAATATGATTATTATTGTATTCATAATTTTAAAATGAATTTATATAAAAACATATTACCAATCAGTAATTTTGTGAATATAATAACTTATATGTTTTGTAGGCAACTCATTACATGAATCTATAATTAGTTTTATCCATAATTTTACTGCAAATTACATCGAATTATAATTTTTGTCTTTAATTCTCTTCTAACTCAACATGTTACCAATTGGAATGATTTCAATGTAAAAGCATGGGTAATAAATAAATTATACATATATTTTATATATTTATTTTATTAAAATATAAGTCACAACATCAATTCATGTGTGATTTTTAAGTTGGATCACCATTAATTTTTTTAACTAAATGAATATTAATAAAACCAATAATATATAGAATCTTTGAACTACTTTAATCATAATATATATATTAATTTTTTTGAAAAACCTGTTTAAAAAGATTTTAACAAAATCTTATATGTAAATATATTCACTAATTTTGTGATTAATTTTAAAATATTATTATACATTAATATTTTTAGTTGTCATTTATAAAATGAAAAATAAATATTCTATCATGTTTTTATCAATTATATAATCAAAGTTAATCATATTAAAATAAAATTATTATGTTGATCTAAATATTTTAACAATATATTCATTTTCAAAATATTTATGTAAATATTTTCACTAGTTTTCTAATTAGCAATGAAATATTATTATGCATTAATATATATACAGTTATAGTTTATAAAAATAAAAATAAAATTTTTGTCATACTTTTATCTATTTTATAATCATAATCAATCATATTAAAATACAATTATTGTATTCAACTACATATGATAAAATTATATTAAATTGATAGATTTATAAATTTATTTTCATAAATATAAAATATTTATGTTAAAAATATAATATGAGGACAGACTACAATACATGTATAAAAGTTAACATATCTTAGATTTTGTATATACAATAATATATTATGTAAAATGAATAAACGTAAAAATATTACTAAAACAAAATAAATTTTAAAGGGTGGGTAAAAATTTAACGTAAATTAAATACAAAATAATTTTAATATATTTTTTCATGCACATATTAATTTCTTTAATAACTAAATGCAAATACAATAAAATGAATATATAATAAGAAGCAACAAATACTTGTGATGGTTTTAAGCAATTGATTGTTTACAACATGTAAATTATAAATTATTATATTTGAAATATTTATATAAACATTTAAATATATAACTAAATTAAATGTATACCACTAAGTACCTAAAATAAATAAATAAATATATATATATATATATACATATAAAATTGAAAATAGCATCTACTGTGCGGATCAACATCTAGTTACCTAATTATTTTTCTAACTGCTAATGTAAAATTCCATTCATTTATTAATACTCACTCTTACATTTAATGTGAGCAATTGTGAGAACAATATTCACATAATGACAATATTGTTAAAACCGGATAGGATACCGACTCGGTAAAGTTGCTGGTTAAGTGGTCGGACCGGTTCAACCGGTCGAACCGGATTTTCTATTGAAAAATAAATAAATCTAAATAATCATATAATTACACTATATAGACCTAAAATGTAGTTCTACATATAATATGTTCTATGTTTTCTTTTATTAATTAGATAATAAACAATAACCATAAGTTTAGTTATATATACAAGTGAATACTATATCAACTAAAATTGATTAAAAAAAAATGAATGACCGTTTAAATTACATATTTATTTATTTTTACAACTAAAAATCTTAAATTTTATGAATATAGAAAAATGAGAATAAAATATGAGAGTCAAAAAGAGATTTAAAAAAAACAAATCTTCAAAAAAAAAAGAATCAATTAGAAAACTAATTAAACAGTAAAAATTAAACATTAATTATGAAATATTATATTTTAATAATAATTGAAAATACATTAATTATATGTTGATTTCTATTGAACCGGGTTTCAAAGTCGAACCGGGTCACCAGTTTTACTGGTTTTTAGCCGGTTTCACCGGTTTTTCTCAAATCCGGGTTTTAAACCGAACCGGACTCGATTTCTTTGACGAGTCACGATCGGACCGGTTCGACCGGCCGGTCCGGTCCGGTTTTCAAAACCTTGCATAATGATCTGATACCAATTAATAATAAGTAAATTAACCATATTTATTTATATATTAGTTAATTATCGATGTGAAACCTCATTCATTCGTTAACACTACTACATACCATTCTTTAAAAATAAAATATTGTTAGATCTTGCAAGATTATGAAAAATTAGAAGGTCGGAAAAACACACACTAACACTACCGTTATTATTTCTTCTGAACCCAATAACGTACACACTTACACATTTCATCAACTTTCGTTTCACCGACTAGACAAGGAGAATAACAAAAAGTTGTCAATTCCACAGCATCATCTTGGAGATATCTCGTGCAAAGCAAAAAGAAACAGAGAGAATCCCATGAAAACTAAACCAAGAAAGAAAGAAAAGAAAGAGCAAGCAAATACGGGAAAACAACAAAAAAAATTACAAAAAAAAATCAGGGAAATTGACTCCAAGAAAAGCTTTCTTCGAAAACTAAGTTCAATGGAGAATCATTGTTATACGTAAAATCATCTTCCATACCACTATGTAACCATGGTGGCATGTACACCAAATCCTCCAACGAGTCAAAAAACACGAACTCGTTAGACTCGTTTAGACTTGTTCCTAGACTTGGCAACTCTACGATCTTTTCCAAATTGTCCGAGACTGAACTTTCCTCGTCAATGCTCGTCACAGAGAACGACGCCGTTTCGCTAGTCTCACTATCCGACCTTATACTAAGCGACGCGGTTTCGTTACCCTCACTCTCTGTCTCTGACCTTTTATCTGACGCCTCCGTTTTGCTCGTCTCACTATCGTGACAAAACGCCGTCGTATTGAACTCCATGAGAGCCGCTTTGGTCGCCGCAGCTCTGACGTCACGAGGGCTGAGAGAAGCGGGTCGAGGGAGAACATCAGAAAGCTCAGGGAAGTTGAGAATGGCAGACGTTCCCTTGATGCTCAAAGCCGCCACGTCGTGAGCACGCATGGCCATCTCCGCCGTGGGAAAAGTCCCGAGCCAGATTCTTGATTTCTTACGTGGCTCACGAATCTCGGACACCCATTTGCCCCAACTCCTCATGCGGACTCCACGGTACACAGGCTGCTTATTACCCTTCTTCTTCTTGTCGGAACCAAGTGATGAATCCACCATTGTGATTCTTGAAATGTGATTTTAGATTTGTGTTGTTGTAAAAAGAAAGAATATTATAGTGAGAAGTTTCTAAGTCAAAAGTAGTGCGACATTGTTTGGGGTGTAGTAAGAGTTTGAAAAGATAGTTCTTGTTTGTATCATTGTTTGATGAAATTTCTAGTCTCGTCTTCTCAGATGTTTCCAAATCTCTCAATGGTTCCTCGTAGTATTATCAACTTATATACATGGTCGAAAGAGAGCCAGGGACACATAAAGTTGTAGCTTACCTACGAGAAAGGTTGGTGGATGTACTGTAACTACGATTTTATTTTTTAAAAGTTTGTTATCTTTTTATTTACAACGCGGAACACGAGATACTGTTTTTCTAATTTTTACTTTTGCTTTTTAAACATGATGTGACGACTTAGAAATTCATAGATTTTTTTGTTCCGCAACTAGATTTGGTTTTTAATTTTTTTATTTATTAAACATAAAGAAGATGAAGAATTAACGATATGAAATTAATATCGTAACTGTTTTGACTTTGTACGATTTGCTACGTGCAGGTCCCGATTCGAATCTGTGGTAGAGTACGTAGTCACCAGTCTGTTGAATTAATTGAACTCTCATAAGTAGAAAGAATTTGTGTCAAAAATATTTGTGTCAAAAATATTTGTGTCATATCATTTCCTTACTCCAAAAGTAGTTTACATTAAAAAATATAAATGTATTAGTCAAGTCGGAAACCCTAGGACGTAATAACTTTCTAGCTAATAAATAATAAATACTATGCATTAAATCACGTCTTTTTGAACCGTTGAGTCCGTTTCAAAACACTATGACAATAGAGAACTAAAAACTTACGTGATTGATCTAGGAGTGATTGGTTGGGTTATAGGAAGTGACTTTAGCTTTAATTTTCATCTACAACCTTAAATATTACCAATCATGTTTTATCTTGGTTTTTAAAGCTACAACTAAAAAATTAAAGCTACAGCAAAAACACACAAAAAATGGTTGTAAACATCTTATTTTCTAAAGCTCTTTTTTTTTAGTTGTAGGAAATTTTAAAGCTACATCACTTAAAGCCAAATTAAAAATCCTACAGACAAAATGCTAAAATAAATTTTCTACAGTTACAACCCAACCAATCACCCCCATATCATGAGAATTATCTTATTTTAAAATGTGAATAACATTTCGGCTAGACTAGGTTTAATTTGAAGCACTAAATTACATATATACGGTATGTCGGCTGAAGACTAATGTAAATATAAAACCCACAGAATGCAAATTATTTTTATTATGCAATAAAAAACATCCTTTGCTCATTCGAAATCGGTTCTTTCTTCTTTCCCTAACCTCTCAAATCTTATTGCCTTGAACTTCATCTCCGGCAACCGACCGGTACATGTCGGCGCCACATGATTTTTTCTACCCTTTCTACCTTTTTTTGCTCCCGCTTGGCTTCTCCTCATATTCGCTTTGTTGTGACCTCTAGTTCAGGATGCACCCTTCGGTTAGTTCTCCGCTCGAGAGGCGATATAACGCTGATGGTGGTTAACTTGCTCTCAAGTTTCAGCAAAGAGACGCAGTGTCATTTTGTTGGTGGGAGTTGGGTCTTAGGGCTTAAAACTGAATCAATTTCATCACTTTCTCTATTTAGAACATGGTCTTGGTGCTCGAGTTTAGGGTTTGATGGAATATATGTTCGATTTGTTTCTGTTGAGATTCTGCAATTTTCTCGGAGATGGTGTATGGGTTCGTCAATCTGGATTCACGGTCCTCTCAGTGTCATGAGGCTCGTCTTCCTTTCGGTTAAATCAAGTGAGCTCTGGTCGTGTGTTCTTATCAGAGGTGCATCGAGGGTTTGATATGCAGTTAGAGTTGATATCTAATTTTGTTCACAGTGTGTGATAGTGCATGATAGCTACTCGAGCTGTCTCATCATGCGGTCATCTATGGCCCTTGATGGCAGCTACGTAACTCTCTTCATGTTAGATTCCTTTTCTTGTCACTGCTCGAGACTTCCCAGAATTGGCGACAACTTTATATTCTCAAAAGTTTGACTCTTGGGGTTCTCTTATGTTGTTTACCCCATCGACACATGTGGTTAGCAGTTGCGGGTCATAGGCTTCTGTTTCTTCGGTTCTCAAAGACAGCACTAGCGTCGCGATTTTTTTGGTCGTGGCGGTTTCAAATTTGAGTCAAGCTCACATTCCAGTGTCGGCTATGGTCATTTGATTTGCTCTTGGTAATGATACTTGGTTGGCTTCTCTGTGCAGGTCGTTAGAGTCTTCCCTAGTAAATTAGTGTGTGGCGTTAAATTCAAGTCTGGTGGCGATAAGGCGAAGCTTTTCCGTAAGGGTAACCTTATTCTCTTGTTTCTTTAGCACTTCGTAGACAATGACGATTATAGCTTCGACGCGATCATCAGTAGCTAGCTATTTCGGAGACGGCATAGGAATTCCTGATATCTATGACAATGAGGAAAACTTCACTTTTCTATGGTCATAATCAATGATTGAGAATGACGACTAATTCTTAAGAATAATAAAAACGGTCTAGTGAAATGTGTCAGATTTAGTAGGTAAGAAACTAAGGTTATAATATTTAGAATTGAAATTTTTTGTTCAACTCTGGGCTTATAATCGAATCTGAATCTCCATTTATCTGGATGATTAAAATTTCAATTAAAAAAATACATCATTGCAATATAGATTTATTAAGAACATTATTTTAAGAAGTTGTCGTCTACTATTTCCTTTGCTGGTGGGGAACCTTTATATTTAGAAAGTTGTTCCATTATTACATCCTCAAGTCAACAGTGTCTATATCAAATAGTTGCAACGCGGAGTTTTTTTTTTTTTTTTTTGCTCAAGGAGTTTTCATTTTTTGTTCTGATAAAAGATAAGGAGATATGAATTTTCTCTGTCTAGCTATATTTGCACGAATGTTTATTTATATGATAATTGTTCAGAATGTTAGAACGTAGAAGAATGGATAAAAGGCGGTAGCCGTAGATATCCATGAATAGGCACTATTGCTTATCAAATTCATACAATTCTGAAAAATTAAGTTTACATGTACGATGAAACAATCTGCACGATGGCTTATAAATCACAATCTTCACTTAGTTCTAACAGCTCTCAGCCAACACGGATCCTATCAATTTTTAAGAGTATACATATTTTTGTTTTGTGTGGATGTTACGAACTTACAGCAAAGCTTTTTTGTCCACATTCCAAGTATTTGATAAAACCTACCTTCACGTTTTTCACCTAAAATTTGGTAGATAAATAACAACAAGCTTCAGGTTTTTTGTTAACAGTGAAAATTCCGAACTTAACCATAATCTCTTCCGGATCCAGAGTTAGCTTTTAAATATTATAAATTAGAAAATAATATTCTAATAACTTGAACTAAGGACATCATTAGGCTAACAACATTTTGATAAGGATTAAAACGTTTGTTTCTGCCTTTCTGGTTATGTCTTTGTCCTTTATGTACTATTTTTTCATCTTCGTCAATCCACATAAAATTTTGTTTATTTTTTTTTGTTTTCCTTGCAGCCTCTGAAATTTCAATGAGCTGGAACCAGGTTTACTACAGCCCAAAACATTGAATGAATTTAATAAATGCAACAATCTACTTATGAATAATACTAATAAAAAGGACTATAGAATAAAAGAGTGAGAGGATGAAGAAGTCGACATATTTTGAAGAAGAAAAAAGGCCGTACGGAAAAGATAATGCAGCTGTCTTGATGTGTTGCACTGGACTGGTAGTGTTATCGACAACTTTTGGACCCCTTTTTGATTACGATTTACGCTCCACGTAACACGTGGTTCAACCACGACCAACCGTGGTCTCACGTGATTCCATTATTGCACCCGGCAACTATATTATAATGTATTTATTATGATAAACTCTCACTCATTCAGAGTTAAAGTACAGTATCACTCGTCGACACAAGAAAAAGAGTACAATATCAGTAGTAAAAGTAAAAACTAGCTAGGGTTAATCTGGACATAAAATTTTAGAAATGGCAAACTAATATTAAACTGACTACATTTTGTTCTCCTTAAGTTTTTTTCTGATCAAAAGTTCTCCTTAAGTTTAATTAATTTTTTATTTAAAAAATATGAATATATATTAAAATCAATCCGTATAACCAGAAATTAGTTCTAGTTACAAGCTCGATTCGAATAAATTTTTCCGAATCTATGTATTACAACAACTAGCTTCATCTGCTCACTAAACCCAACACAATCCGCTAGTAGTAAATTTTTAGTAAACTTTATAAATCAATTCATGTTTTCAACCGTCAATAATAATTATTAGCAAGTGAGGTTCTCTTTGTTACCTAAGCTTCTTAGTTAATTTTAAATTACCTTTGCATGCTTAATCATTTTCTAGATATGAATGGACAATTTTCCTTTTTTAACACCTTTTGATATAGGTATACGTTTAATTGGGATTTTATTGGGTTTCTAATAATGTAAAACATTTAATTTAACAATATATATATATATATATAGATATATAGTGGTAAATATATAAATGACATATCATTTACATCACTGAAAATAAATAGGAATAATAAAATATAAAGGTTAACAAAAATAGTACTATATATAACTAAATAGTCAATTTGAATTCACATATTTTACGTTGTATAATAACTTATTTAACATGTTACAAGGAATTTGTATAATAACTTATTTAACTTGTTACAAGGAAATTGACGTATATGTTCTAATTGCATTTGTCAAATAGGTATACCGAATTGAACAATATACAAATGTCTAGATGTTGTGGCTTGTGAGATGGTTATTTTTTGTCTCTTACTGTAAGTCTATAACGTGTTTCTTTTGTTTTTCATTACGTTATAACTAGTAACTAATGTGTACATTATATATATAATTTTTTTTGTGTGTACATTATATTTTAAGTTATCCTTAATTGGGAGTTAAACATTAAGAGCATAGAGAAGACGTCTATAATAAATAAGGGTAAAATAATTTTTATTTTTGTAACATTATAAATTAGTTAGGAAGACGTCATCTCTATGGTCTTTTCATAATGTAACACCACCCTAAGAACATGGGAATCCAAGAACATGTCTAGAAGAGTTTCTCTAAATAAATATAATAACAAATTATTTAAAAGTAAGTGAGAGATTAAAAAGAGGTTCTCTATCCATTTTTTTAAGAAGCTCAAACTCCACTTGTTATCATTTACTGGTTCATTTAATTGAGAGATACATCTTTTTATTTAATTTGATAAATTTCACATAAATTAAAAAATAATAGAAATATATTTATATTTTATTAATTATATATATTTAATAATAATATTGAAACAAATATTATTATATATTAAATCAATGCATTTTATAATCAATATGAAACTTAAAATATGTATAAATTACATTTTAAATTCTAAAATGATACTTTTGTATAACAAAAAATTATCAATATAAATGAAAGTCTTTATGAAATAAAATAAATAAATAATTAATTAAACAATAACATACAAGAAACTTAAGTGGTTTTTACGGCTATAGATATTTTAGAAATATTGATATTAAGAGTTTTTGGGAAACAAAATTTACTTAAAAAGGTTGGGAAACCTATTTGAAAATATTTCAAAAATGAAAAATATTGGCACTGGTTTTTTTAATGTTTTTTAAAAACTTTCTTATTTAAATATTATTATTTTGATAAAAGATGAAGGGTGAAATTCTAACGGAGCCTCAAACTCTTGAGGTTTTAGTTCCTCCAACAAGTTTTCAAAACCTCAAATTTACGGAGTTGTAAGATTCACTATTCAAAACCTCAAATTTTTTATTTATTTTGGTCTTTATAATTATGTAACTTACATATAATTATACTAATATTAATTTTGTATTACTTTAATCTATATTAATATATATTACTATTGATACATAAAATACATAATTTTTTAAAAAATTAAATAAAAATTTTAATATTAATTATATGAAAAATATTATGTATACATAATTTAACTATTTCGTAATTATTTTCTCTACTTGATACACTTTCTTTTAAGAAATTGGGAAATTTTATTTGATGAAAACAAAATATCTATATATGAGTTATAAATACTATGTTTGCATTTTTAATTTATATTTATTTATAAGAATTTAGTGCTTATAGTTAAATCATTACACATGTTAAAATTTAAAATGTAATATACAAACATATTCAAAATATATTTGAGGTTCTTTGTTGGAGCAAACTACTCTTTAACCTTCATTTTAAAGATCACCCAACTCCTAAACTCAACCTCACTCTCGATTATTCTCCTAATTTGGCATGCATTAGTTATGAAATCAAGATGCATTGTAAGACAGCACACACATTCAGTGGCGGAAGCAGAAAATATATTTGTTGGGATCATCAATATTAAACTAAAATATTTTGAGTGGGGGCATATAGCTTGAGGTTTAATAACTTGCACTAAATGTTTCAATTTTGTTGGGTTCAGTGGCTTCCATCTTGTTCTATGTGGCTCGGCCACTGCACACAGTTAACGAGTTTGGCAAGTCGAATGAGAAATCCGATTCTCGGTTAGAATTCCCAAGCTGTCCACTACATTTTAGCTCATAATTCAATTACAAAAACTTATCCCCAACCTCTACATTTCATATACATGTAGAAACTCGAAAGCTCTAACAGAATGCTAACAAAGAAGCCACTAAGACGAGCTTATTATTATTATTATTGATTTCTTAACTTTTTTTACGTTGATATCATAGCCACTACGAGCTTAATTACCTTAGAGTTTAAAGATTTGTAATCCTAAGATTACTCGTTTATCACACTGGCTTAACCCCAAACCCATAATGCAGTCCTTATCGGAAATTGAAAGCATACGAACATATATTTATGTTTTAGTAATCTTTAATGATCTTACATTGTTGTACGTATGTATCTTGGTGATCAATACACTGAATGTATATCTTACAAAACAATTTTTTTTTTTTTTTTTTCACGATGAGATACAAAGATAAATCTTAGTACGAATCGGCAAAAGCCGAGTTGCGAGTATCGATCCAGTGTGGCACACACGTGTTAACATATGAGAAAACACGCTTCCTTGTTCGAGCTTGTCTTGCCAAGAAGTCTGCTTTGGTGTTACTGGATCTGCTCTTGTAGACCACTTGTCCATCTTGGTAGGACGCCCATACAGTTTTAAACTCGTCAAGTTCAGTTGCAAAGGCCGGCCAGTCTTCAGGTGTAGCGATCATTTTGACTAGCTCTTGAGAGTCAGTAACAAAATAATTGCAGTAACGCTGAAAGCGAAGTAAACATTTCAGAGCTCATATCAAACTTTTTAGTTCAGTATGAAGCGGTGAGATTTGTCTATGGCATCCTTGGAGCCCCAAGATATCTATTGAACCGTCTTATAGCTGTAGGATCCATCCTACTCCACTCGTGGTTTCATCATTTTTCCATGATCCGTCCACCCTACATATGAATGTAGGTACCTCAGTGGGGGTTCTTGGTATGCATTCCATGGTGCTTTCACCTGGGTCGATCACTTCATTGGCCAAAAACCATGCATTACATTCACGTATCGCCAGATCAATTGTGTCCATAGGTGAGAATTCACGTCCATTAAACAGTTTTTCATTCCGGGCTTTCCATATATACCAAATAATCCAAGGAAAGACTCTGGTTAATTCCTCCATAGTTCCACATGTATTGGATCTTAAGAGGAGGTAATCCATGTTGGTATAGAGATTTTCTGATGGGAAGACTCCCGGAACCGAAGGAATCGTTGAGAGGGCCCAGCATTGCATAGCGGGAGGGCATGTAAAAATCGTATGGTTAATCGTTTCCTCAGCACCGCCACATCTTGGGCAGCTAGGATCGTTCCCAATGTGTTTTGAAAAGTCTTTCATTGACTGAAATTGCCCCAGATAAAATCTGCCACATAAGATGGCAGATTTTTTTCCCGGTTTTGGCTTTCCAAATTTTTTCCTTGAGCGGGTTGAGGGAAGGTAGCTGGTTCCTAAATTCAGTATCCTCGTCTGGTTTTGATCTTGCAAGCATATAGCCTGACTTGACCGAGTATTTCCCAGAAGTGGTTAGGTTCCAGCAATATCCATCCCGACCGGGATTTCTCTTGAGATTTAAGCTTCGAACCAACGGTATGTCGTTGGGGTGGAGCAAACTCCTGAGTTTAGAATTGTCCCATTCTTTTTCCACAGGATCGATTAGGTCAGACACTCTCAGGTTCGGATCATAATCATGTGTTATCGTAGGAGGCCTGGCGGTCTCATCCGGTAACCACGGGTCTTGCCAAACCAGTGTATCTTCCCCTGTTCCTATTGTTCGTCTAAGACCTTTATTGACAAGATCTTTTGCAGCCATCATGCTTCTCCAGCCATAGGATGGTCATGAAGCTTTTGGTGCTTTGAAAGGATGTGAATTTCTAAAATACCTCCCTTTAAGGACCCTTGTAAGTAAAGAATTTGGATTGTGTTCCAATCGCCAAAGTTGTTTAGCTAATAAAGCTATATTAAATTCTTCGAGCGATCGGAACCCAATTCCTCCTTCCTTTTTGGGGAGACAGAGTTTGTCCCATGATATCCAATGCATACCTTTTGAGTTAGGGCCAGAGCCCCACCAAAAATTAGATGTCGCACTAGATATCTTTTTACATAGTCCTTTAGGGAGGAGATAGCACGACATTGGGAATGTCGGAATGGCTGCTGCTACAGATTTGATCATAACTTCTTTGCCGGCTCTGGAAAGGTATTTTGCCGTCCATCCATTAACTTTCTTGTGTAGATTGTTTTGGACATAGGCAAAGGCTTGGGTCTTAGAGCCTTGGAGTAGCTCCGGGATGCCTAAATATTTTCCATTGCCGCTTGCAGTTGTAATGCCTAAGATATTCTGCAGGTTTTCCATATTTTCTTGAGGCACTTTTTTACCGAAAGTGATAGCTGATTTCTCAAAATTAATTTTTTGTCCAGAACCATTTCCATACGTGTTTAGCGCGTTGAGGAGGCTGTTGCATTGTTCTGGGACTGCTTTACAGAAGAAGAGGCTGTCATCTGCAAAGAGGAGATGAGATATCGGAGGACTTGCTTTGGCCACCTTGAGTCCCGTGATCTGTCCTAAATTTTCAGCTGTTCTTATATTTGCTATCAGAACTTCTGTGCAGAGAATGAAAAGGTATGGTGAGAGTGGATCTCCCTGCCGTAATCCTCTAGAGGGAGTTATTTGGCCTGTGGGATTTCCATTTATCAGTACACTATAGGAGACTGATCTGACACATCTCATTATCCAATGGATCCATTTCTCTCTGAATCCCATTTTCCTCATCATAGCTTCTAAAAAATCCCATTCCACTCTATCGTAAGCTTTGCTCATGTCTGTTTTAATGGCCATGAACTCATTCTTACATTTATTATTAGTTCTCAGAGCGTGAAAGGCTTCTTGGGCTAGAAGGATGTTATCTGTGATGGTACGTCCTGCCACAAAGGCAGATTGAGTTTCAGAGATAATGCTCGGCAGATATCTTCGTAGCCTCTGGCATAGAATTTTAGATATTATCTTATAGCACACATTGCAGAGGCTAATCGGCCGGAAATTAGACATATCTCTTGGCCGCTCCGTTTTTGGGATTAGGCAGATATTTGTCTCGTTGAGCTGAGGGTCAAAAGAGTCCAAATTAAAGAAATCTTGAACCATTTTGATCACTTGAGGGCCGATGGTTCTCCAATATTTCTGGTAAAAGAGGCCAGTCATTCCGTCCGGTCCTGGAGCTTTCTCAGGGTGGATCGAAAAAACTGCTTTTTTAATTTCGGCAGGGGTTATATCTCTACATAGGCTCTCATTCATTTCTAGAGAGATAGAACTTTCCAGGTGATTTAGAGATACTTCAACATCAGCACTCGTAGAGGATGAAAAGAGATCATTAAAATACTCCACGGCAATTGTTTTTACCTTTCTCTCATTCTCGTACCAAACTCCTCTGCTATCATTCAGACCACTGATATGGTTCCTGGCCCGTCGTTGTTTGGTTGTAGCATGGTAGAATTTCGTATTACGGTCGCCGTTATTAAACCAAAGATTTCGGCTTTTTTGATGCCAAAAAGCTTCTTCTTCTTCATATGCCTTTTGGAGTTGAATTTGTATCGAAGAGACTTCTGCAGCTGAGAGGGATTGGTCCACTTGGCTTCTGTCTAACTTGTCTTTAAGTTCTTCCAAGATTTTTTGTGTATTATAGTTCTCCTCTCTACGCCATCGCGCAATGGTTGATCGACATCTCTTAATTCGATCATGGAGAGGTATATCAACATTGTTCTCCATATCTATCCAACCTTCTTGCACTATGTTTTCAAAACCAGATTTGGATATCCAGCGCTTATCAAAGCGAAATTTTTTCCAACCTTTTCTCTTGCGGTTGGATAAATGAGTGATAATAGGTCGGTGATCCGATCCCATGAAGCGGAGATATTGACTCGATGAGTTTGAGTATAAGCTGAACCATTCTGCATTCCCCA
Source organism: Brassica rapa (assembly GCF_000309985.2). Classification (NCBI taxonomy): domain Eukaryota; kingdom Viridiplantae; phylum Streptophyta; class Magnoliopsida; order Brassicales; family Brassicaceae; genus Brassica; species Brassica rapa. Next base: position 13,683,584 of record NC_024802.2, read on the forward strand.
TCGCTCGGTCAAGTCGACATTTAACAAGATAGTTATGCCTTCTTCCTACCCAAGACATACAGTCTCCTGAGTAAGGAAGCTCAATCATCCCACAGTTTTGCTGCATGAATCTAAAGTCTAGAAAAGAATTCTCACTTTGGATACGACCTCCTGATTTCTCATGGTTGCCATTGATTTCATTAAAGTCACCAACCATGAACCACGCATCAGAGCGTGAAGTGCTGATTCTAGCTAATTGCTCCCAAACATGAAGTCTTTGATTAATGACAGGATCTCCGTAAACGAAAGAGATAAAAACTTTATTGCCATCAATTGTTGCTGATACATCAATGACTCTACTATTGGAAGATAAAACTTGAACATTAAATTCAGATAAAGCAAAAAGAGCTAAACCGCCACTAAGGCCAATAGGCTCAACAGTAAAAAGAAAATCGTAACCACATTCAACTTGGAGATCTTGTAGATAATCTCTCTTATTCTTAGTTTCCATCAAGAACATGATACCCGGAAAGAACTTTTGACGGATCTCCCGCAGGTGACGAATTGCCAAAAAACTACCAGCTCCTTGGCAATTCCAGCTTAGTATCATATTGGATTTGCTGGTGGGATCTCATCAACCACCAGCTTTTTTGGTTCCTCTTTTTTCTTTCCGTTAACCGGACCCACCGCAAGAGGAAGTGGGCGTGATCCATGGTCACGATTGTCAAACACACGCTTCTTTGGAGACTCATCATGGGAGAGGGCTTGTCTCTTCCTCGGATTGGAGCTGCGGTAGGGGCTCCTAGCGGTTTTTTTCATTACGTCCGTACGTGGTCCCAGGCGGCTCTTCACCGGTTTGCCTCTTCTCCCACCACGATTATTTTCATTATTTTCTTTACAAAACAATTAAGAAAATAATAATATCTATATACACGTATACTATAGCAAACGTTATGTGGTCCTGTTTTGAAATAATTTCGCTGATGATGGTTACAAGCAATACCTATCTATCTATTTGGTCCTCAAATTTTTATCTTATTTTTGTATGAACCCAAAACGGGATTCTGGCTTTAACGTAGGACACAATATACACAAAAAGAGATTCCATTAAAACACATGAACATTTAACAAGTAGCTAGTAGCCATACATATCTTTTTAAGCCACTGAAAAGTATGCCATTATGTTATGTCCAAAGCAATGTTTTTTGTCGACTTCCATAAGCCAATTATGTGAACGTTCTTTTTTAAAAGATGAATCAAAACCAAAGATTTTTCAAGCTTATTTCACAATATTTGGGACCTAAAGATCGATCTCTTTCAAACGGCCACATGTAGATTATGATTGTATGTTTGTTTGGCATCTTGTTTGTTTGGCATCTACGATGAAGATAAATCATAACATTTAATGATAAATGATTTATTTTAAATACTGATTAATTATGATATTCCAAACTATTGTAAACATTACTGATAAAATGTTATGAAATTGATAATTCATAAAAGATGGAACATACCAGAACTGAGTCAGACGTTTTCATAAACTTGTTTGTTGACTCGGAAACACTCAAATGATGTGGTTGTATTTAGAATCTTGTAAGTTATGTATAAATGAATCTCTGCTAATCAAAACATCAAGATACAACATGTTTTTACAATTGCAAACTATGATAAACATTACTGTCTGAATGATACAGCGTAATGAAAAGGATAATTCACAAAACGTGAAGCATACAAGAAGACTTAGACGTTTTCCTAAACTTGTTTGTTGCTTAGGGAACACTCAAATGTTGTGGTTGTAATTGCAAAACTTGCAAGTACAGTCTTATTTTTGTATAAATGAATCTCTCTGCTGATCATATGCATGCTCTACATATTTCAATCCTAGTATATTATATGTGGTTTCAAGTTTGAAAAACTCTGTTGTACCAAATAGAATGAAGTATCATATGAAATATATCAAATCTCTCAGGTTTAGAATGCCAAAGGAAATGCTTCTGCACCATCTTCACTCTCATCTGCATCTCTCTATATCTTTCCTCACTTATCGACAATAATATGTTCTTCAAATCAGGAATATCCTTCTCCAACACAAACACTGCAAAAGACTCCCAGTTTATGACTTCAAAGAAAGGAGGCACGAAGTTATCAGATATGATAACAGGGACACACTCATAGAACAGTGCCTCCACGACCCTAGGGCTATTAACTTCATGCCCTTTTGGGCAAATGCAATACTTGCTGCTCTTCATGAACTCCATGTAACTCTTATTTTTCCCTTTAGATTTGGGTATCTCACTGAATATCTTCATGTCTGGATCTCTGTTACCTCCCCAGGTTTGTAACAAGAGAGGTCTAAGGTAGCCGTGCATCCCACCTGCAAAGAAGGCAAGTATGTGCCTTTGTGAAATGGGTTTACCTCCTAGAGCCCTAAGCGGTCTCCTGGGAACAAGAATAGTTGTCTCGGGAAGTGCTACATCTTTGCCAAACACAAAACCTTCTGACACGTCAGAGTTGCATAATGCTCTGATGCAGTTGGCCATGTACTGCCTTGTCTCGGAAGGAGCCTGAAAGACAAAGAAGTGGGATCAAAAGGGGGTTTCATCTCAATAAGTAGAACTACAAAAGACTTACCCAGTCATGACAAGCAACTAAAAAGTGATCTGATCCTCCAGTTTTATTCCAGAAGTGATATTTGGAGGAGATCATGTCCAAATAGTTCTTCAGGAACTTAACGAGATTCTTGTCGCTGTGAGAACCAGGGACATAGAGAGATTCTTCCAACATTTTGGAGCTGAAAGGAAGGTAGAACAGGTGAGCTTTACGCGGGTTTTTCGTGACGAATGTTTTGCTGGCTTTGAGCTGTCTCATAAACCATCCTTCGGATGCATATATCCCTTTCAGAACTGGCTTATGAAATACAGGTCTTTTGCCTTCCCTGTAGACATATACTTTGAGCTTGGACTCCATTAGCTCATAGCTCCTGCAAACGAAAATATAGAGACATGAAAACCGAGCTAAACACAACTCATAGCCATTTCGCCGAATGCAAAACGAATGTGTAGACTTATGATAGATAGTATACAAAGGTTCCTATCTTTTTTGGAAGTAGAAACCAAATCTATGTCTAGTTACAGGAGAAAGTTAACACTATGAAAACATACATGCCGTTCAAATGCATAACACTATGACTTACCTTTTGAACATGGAAAGATTCCAATACAAAGGACCGTGCAGTAAAGGGTCGTTCTCCACCTTTGGTGAGTTCTCAATTTGGGTTCTTGCATACAGCAGCTCCTGATCAACTGCAGAAGGCCGTTTCATTTTCTGAAAATAATAAATATAATAAGATACAAAGGTGAGTAGTAGTAGTAGAAACCAAAAGTAAACCACATACCAGTGAGACATGAGTAGTGCGGCTTTGATGCAATAAACTCATCATCTCAGAGATAGAAACAACCCCAGAGACTGAAACATTCATTACTCTTTTCACCTCTGGGGAAAGATTATCATCAGATCTAGTCTCCAGAGTCTCCACATTCCTATTGTTTTCATTAACAATCTCAGCATCTTCCACAACATCCCCATAACTCCCGTTGGAGCTGCTGCTTCTTGTCTCTAACAGCGAGTCCAGAGCATCCTTATCTTTTGCATCCTCTACAAAATCATCAGATTCCAGAATCTCCACATTTCTATTATTTTCATTAACAATGTCAGCATCACTCCCATTCATGCTGCTTCTTGTCTCTAGCAGCAAGTCCAGAGTTTCCTTATCCTTTGCATCATGAGACTGAACACTAACATTTGCATCAGAGCTAATCACATAGTCTTCTCCTAAACCGGTTCTTTCCCCTTCAGATACCTCAGCTGATATCGAACTACTAACATTCAGTCTCTCAGGACCAGACAGTGGCCGTATTGGCTCTGTGCTTCCATGTATCGATACAGGAAACTCATCTTGAGAAGACAAAGATAATATATCACCACCATAGTAATGTATGTTCACGAATTGGAAGGCTAAGATAAAAATGAAAACTACACCAGCAAATCTTAATAGTTTCATTTCCTCTAGAAAAGACCGAACAACTCTAAAATTAAGTTGCCACAAACTCAACATCTACTCCATTCAATATCTCCTCAGCATCTTGATCACGAATCTGCAGGATAGAACAGAACAGAGAAAGGAGTTCAAAAGACACGAACTTGATGTTACAACTGAATAGTTACTATAATAGATCTTGCATCTGAGAGACATCAGCTCGAAAGTTTTGGTTTTTCACTGAAGCTGAGTGAAGGAAGAACTCACAAGAACTAGGGGGGAGAGAGTTATAAACAGCAGATCAAAGCCAAGAAGCTCCCTTTTTGCCAAGAATTTGCATAAACTTTCCCTGAAAAGCTTGGAAGACGAAGAAGGAAGAAGAACATGAGAATCCAGCTGTGAATCGATAAAGGTGTGAAGGATCTAACTTTTTCAAACTAATTAACTTAGCGAGATCTAAGCGTAATTAATTTATAATACTAATCAATACTATTAAAACAAGATTATTCATGCTTTTCTTTTCATGAAAACTTTAATTATACCTAAGAGACTCTTACTTTTCCAAATGAATTTTAATTCTAAACTAGATTTTGACCCGCGCTTTGAAAGCGCGGAGTTTTTCTTTCGGTTGTGGTTTTTGGTTCTTAGGTTAAAGAGATATAAAACCGTTTGATTATGTATAGATTTGGCTCAAATTATTTGACCTGATTAGTTTTTGATATTTGGTAGGTTGATTCCGTTCTTTGTTTAGTTCTAATTTAGTTCAATTTTTCATGTTCTACAAATATATAAATCAATGCGCAGGATTTTTTTTTGTCATAATTTTTTTTAGATTAAAAAGATATAAAAACCATTCGATTATGTATAGATTTGGCTCAAATTATTTAACGTGATTAGTTTTTGATATTTGGTACATTGACTCGGTTTTGGTTTAGTTCTAATTCAGTTCAATTTTTCATGTTCTATAAATATATAATTCATTATGATATATATGAACATTTTTTCTTCTTTACTTTTGTATTTTGAGTTTGGCAATATTTTAGTTCGGTTCGATTTATATGTGGATGTTAAAATTTGTTTTAAAAAACTTGTCTTGCATTTGAAACCTGATCCGGACCCGCGATTGAACCAGTAAACCGGTGACCCAGAAAAAGTTCGGTTTGGGTATTGTGAAAAATTATACTTAGAAACCCGCAAAAACTCAATAAAACCCGGAACCCGATACCGGTTGAACCACCAGGTGAACTAATAAATAACGTTTATTTCTTTTTTTTAGTTTTAAATTATGTTTTTAGATTATGTTTTATATTCTAAGTTTCCAATTAAGAAGTTAGGTGCTGACAAAAAAAAAGAAGT